>NW_023046510.1:10000-51782 GCF_011762505.2 Arvicanthis niloticus
AATTACATGATTGAAAAATGAACTATTATAAATAGATAGTCCTTTAAGGTATATGTGACTCCAGGAAAAAGAAGTAAGTGAACCAAATTCAACACATTAGGCTCTCCATTTCATAGCATGTGTGGTGAGGATGTTTTGTATATGTCAGAAGATTCCTGGGAAAAGACAGTAATCTTCAATGGACAAATAAGAGACTTAGGTAAAACAAATAAAGGATCAACTATTTCAAGCTTTATGAAGTCCAAGATGATTTACCCTGTGCTGATGTATGTTGAAGGGATGCAAAAGGGCTTTTTGTTTCTATAAAGGCTTGCAGTGGAGGGCTTGTCTTGAGTCTCAGGTGAGTTTATGAACTGGGACTTCAAAGAAATGCTCAAACTTTGGGGATTCTTGGGATGAACTATGTACATTTTGAGTTAGGACATGCACAGGAATCTAAAGATTCCCGCAGTGAAATAATATGGTTTGGATATAAAGTCTCCTCCCAAAAGTCTAGTGCTGAAGGCTTGGTTAGCTGGATGTTCCAGGGTGGAGCTTTTAGGAGGTGTATGAACCCTGAAGGCATTGATCTAACTTATGACTATTAGGGGCCAAGCCGGTAAGATCTGTGGAAAGTAGGACCTGGAGGAAGTGGGTGGATAAGGGTGTGTATTTGGCTACCTTTCACTCTGACCCTTGTTTGTCTCTTTCTTGACTTCCAACCTGCGAAAAGATAAGCACCCTCCTCTGTCTTGTGCTCCCACTGCCATGGTGGATGTCTTACAGTCATCGTGTATCAATGGGGACAGCTCAACAAGGACTGAAACTCCTGAAGATGCAAGGCAGATGCCAGGATGAATCTTTGATATTTAAGTTGTTTACATAGATTATTTGTTACAGTGATGAAAACAAACACAAAATTTCTAAACAATCATAAATAGCTGAGAACTGTAAAATACAATACATGTGATTTAAGTGACAAAACAAAACAAACAAACAAACAAAAAAAAAAAAAACAAGAAGGGTGCTATGGGACCTCTATCTCTTCAAAGCCATGTAGATTTACTCCAAAGAAAGCCACCTGGAATCTTTAAGCATCATGCGACATGGTCTGATTACCTGAGCAATTAAGAAGTTAATTCAATAATGATTTATTAAGGTACTTGATCCAACAAGCACTAGAATATGTCTGGAAACAGTGCTGAACAAATTAGAGTTATTCTCTGACCAGTGTATAGTTGGTGGGGAACACAGAAAGCTAGAAAAAGCAATTGCAGTGCATCTTCTTGATAAAGTAAGTTAATAAAAGACAAGAGAGGAAACAGTGGCATGCAAAGAACACATGTTGGGAGCCGACTTTAGCAGAAAGCGGCTAGATCAACTTTGCAGCCATCTGGAACCATATACCCTGACGAAAGATTTGGTTTTCAATAGCCTACAACAGCTGAAGCACACTCTGATATCCCACATATTTTGTGTTGCTGTTTACTGCCCCCAGCTGCAAGGTGCACGTGGTGGCCACGCCTGCAAGGTATTGCAGTTCACGTGCTGTCCACGTGCTATCTACGCCATACATGCCTGTAAGGCACACGTGCTATCCAAGCCTGCAAGGCATTGCGGTGCACGTGCTGTCCACGCTATAGATGCCTGTAAGGCTTACGTCATATCAACACCTGCAAGGCACGTGGTATCCATGTGCCTACAAGGCACGTGGCAAAAGCCTATAAATAGCTCCGAATTCCCTTCAATAAACGAGACTTGATCAGAATCTCTGTCTTGTCTCCATTCTTCGAGTCTCTTCCCCTTTATCCCCACTCTCTCTCTCGCTAGACCCTGACCCTCGGACCGGAACGGGCAGTACGGGTTGCAACAGTTTGGCGTCCAACATCGGGCTCCAGTTAGCGCAACAAACACAGGCTTGAGATCAGATTCCCTAGGTTCTCTCCTATATCCTGTATGCACTAGAAATTGGAGTTTGAAATCTGTAAAGTAAGAATTATAATAGCATACATCTCACAGCCTGTGGAGAGGATCAGGCGGGTGTCACAAATGGTTCATCATAGACAACGAAAGTGGAATTTTAATGCCATGATGGAGGAAGCACAGGACATCCACAAACCCACAGGTAATTATTTGAGACAATTTAGCAGAATTCTGGGAAGATGGAGGATCCAGGTGAGGACCCAAGGATGAAGGACCAAATGGTCAGAAAATTAAGGTTCCTAGAACAGAATTTGTTTACAGAATTTGTTTATAAAGATAGTATGATTATATGATATATGATTATATAGGGATCTGTTTATTATAAACCAATGAAGTAAAAGCAACTCAGTTAAAAACTGGCAAACCACATGAATTGACATCTCAAGAAATGACAAAGTAGCATGCAGGAAGAGCTTATACCCATTAGCTATCAGGGAAATTAACCCAAACCCACACTGAGACATCACTTGGCAGTTATGAGCATGGCCCTCACCCAGAAGACGGAAATAGCAAGTGTTGGTGAGGTTGTGGATGTAGCTGGAACTGTCTGAGAAACTAAGCTAAACTAAACTGGAGCAGCTGCTTGGAAAACAGCTTGGTACTTCCTCAGGGACAGCACAAGATCCAGCAACTCTACACTGTAACTTACTTTTTTCAAACCTTATTTTTAATGATAGCTCTTAAACATGTTAATCCCCTTTTTAGCCCTCCACCCACCAGAGGTAGTGGGAAAGAAAGGATATGGGAAAGTGGACCTGTTTAGAAAGGTTCTTTGGAGCAACTTCTGTCTGTGTTGTCTGGAAATTGTCAGTTCAGTTCACAGGTCAGCAGTGGCAGCTCGATCCACTCACAAACATTTCATGGATACACCAGAAGTCTAGTACGTTAAAGTCGGGATAGCAAAAACAGTGGTGGTGCCACCTAGAAGAGACAGCCAGACCTCAACCTTGGCACAAATAGGAGGAGGGACCTGGGGGGACGCCAGTTATTGGCTGTGCTTCTCTCAGCAAAGCAAAGATCAGCAAGACCCACAAGCATCACACAGCTAGCTCTACAAACAAGCCAAGCTCAGCCTCCATCACTGCCTGTCAAGTCCTATTTATACCCTCCAAATATCACGTGTCTTCTATGGGTCTTGCCTCAGCACATGCATCTGTCTCAGCTGACATAATTCTGCCAATAAGACTGAGTCCTCGGAAGTGGCAAGAAACTACAGCATACCACCAGAAGTTTCTTGGTTCATTTCTCTCTATGAAGTCCTAAGAAATGCAGCTCAATTAAGCAATGTAAGGCAGACCAATGCATGTGTGTCGTTATCGAAGAATCCTTCATCACATGTCCTTTCACATGCTTGCTTTAGTAAAACATCCTTTCTTGTATGTCTACTTTAGCTAAATGTTCCTTCGAGTGTTTGCCCCAGCAAAACACCATCCAACCAACTTTCCAAAGAACGCTTTAAGTTTCCACTTCACAAAATCTAGACATGTAACCAAGAGAAATGAAAACATAGATCCATACACAGAACACCATCCTCAGCAGGAATATCCATGACAGACACAGATTGGAAATAAGCCTGTACTGTTTGTTATGTAAACTAAGTCATGGGATAGTCTGACATTTGGTCAAGCAATATTCTGGGTATTTCTACTAAGGTGCTTTTAGATGAGACCCACATGTAAATTTGACTTAATAAAGCAGATTGTCTTTTATGGTGTGTGTGTGTGTGTATTTCAGTGAGTAAGAGGTTGAACAGAAAAAAATGGAATATTCTATTGAATAAGGTAAATTCCAGATTCATGGCTTTCTAAGCAGAACCTCAGCTTTCTTCCTGTCTGAAACATAGGCTCTCAAGGCTGCTGGCCTCTGGAATTAACCATCTAAGACTTTAAATCACCAGCTTGCTGCTTCAACCTGAAGATAGTGGGGCTTATCAGCTTTCATTATAGTATGAGCCAATCATATATATGTATGTATATTTTATAATATATAATATACATAATTTAATATACAATGTGTAATTTTATATATAATATAATGCATAATACATAAAATATAAAATATATAATGTGATATATGGCATGTGATCTGTGATATATGATATATAATATGTGATATGTGGTATATGGTGTGTGATGAGTAGTGTGTGGTGTCCGATATGCGATATGTGATGTGCGATGTGCAATGTGCAACGTGCAATGTGTAATATATATGAAGTAAGACAAAAAGCCCATATGCCTATTAACTAATAGATAAATAAGCTGTGACATAACAATACTGCAGGATGACTTCAGCTATAACAAATAATGAATAACTGACAGATTCTACAACATGGGTAAACCTTGGAAACAATTTCTAAGTGAAAAAGACAGATACAAAACGACATGCATTTTTTGATTCCATTTCCATAAAATGTCCTGAAATGGCTAATGCACAGCTTTCCCAGGGAATAGAGTAGGGGAGGAAATTCAGCTCAGCGTAATCAATAGTGAGTAGGTAGAGGCTCTTTTACAGGAAGATAAAATGTTCTAATTTTAAAGCATGGTGAAACTGCATACCCCATTACTAATCACTTATAATTCATTTCTGAATATGCTCACAATTACTGTAAGCACCAGTTGTTTGAAGGGATGTGTTATATAGATTACATCTCCATACAACATAAAATTAAATTACAGGTTTGCATTTGTTTAAATGGTCACGATAGATCTAAAGAACACAAAGGGATGGGATAGAAATCTAGCAATGGCCAGATCTGTTCACTGCTATGTAGGACCTGATGTCCAAGTGGAGGGCTCAAACTCAACAAGACCAAGAAGTAACCATTCCCCCTCCCCCGAGAATTGAGAATAAATAAAAATAGCTAAAGATGCAGATATGATTCCTGGTTTCTTGTTAAGAATATGAGTACATTTATCTTTAGGCAGTTTCCACCTTTTACATTAAATGGTAGCTCAATAAGTCAGAGACCTGGGGAGAATTGAGGCTGTGTAGGTGGCTTCCATGTAGTGTGGCTAGGATGAAGGAACCATGATGTAATAGTCCTGGGAGGAGAAGTCAACGAAGGATGGTTAAATGGAATAGGAGGTGTACAGAGATGTGGTCACAAAAAGGATGGTAGAGGCCAGTTTAGAGAGGTGACAAGATCTTGGGCCTAGGCTATAGCTGTGAGGACAATAAAGATCAGACAGGGCTGAAGGAGATTTTAGGAGATGAAATTTAGGAGAATGGTGATTTGTGAATGAAAGAAGCAAATAGGCAGGAGGATAATCCTCAGGTTCCAATGTGAAATTTTTCATGGTGTCTTAGGTGTTTATATTTTGAATAAAAACCATTATCAAAAGCAACTTGGGGAAGAAAGAGTAGTTAATTTAAACTTATAGCTTAAAATCCACCATGAAGGAAAGCCAGGGCATAAACTAAATGCAGGACCCTGGAGGCAGGAACTGAAGCAAAGGCCATGAAGGAGTCCTACTTATTCTCTATGGTTTGCTCGGATGGCTTCCTTTTTTAAAAAATTGGATATTTTATTTATTTACAGTACAGATGTCATCCCCTTTCCCCATTTCCCCTCCCTAGAACCCCCTATCCTATACCTCCTCTTCCTATATGCTTTTATGCCATTTTGATTACATGCATGTAATAAGGCCAGTTCTAGGTTGAGGGTTTAGCAATACAACAGATGCAAATAGTTGAGGAACAAACAATACAATAAACAAAAATAGTCAAAGAACAAGCAAGGCATTAAACCCAGTTATGTGAACACTCCTGTGATCACTGTTTCTAAAGGCTTATCAGGATGACCAAAGTATCTGAACCTACTTCCCTATCCTAGCCCAAGGTCATTTTCAAGTCTGAAGCCTACTTCCTTGTTCTAGCCTAAAATTTAGAATCCTGTCTGAAATTACTTCTTTGTTCTGGTCTAATAGTTAGATTCCTGCCTGAAATTACTTCTTTGATGTAGCCTAATGTCAGATTCCTGCTTGAAGCCTACTTTCTTGTCCTTGGCCATGTCATATTCCTGTCAAGCAGCCCTTTTCCTTGTCTTTGGCCCATGTCAGCTTCTTGCCAAGCAGCCCCAAAGGCTCTCTACCTCTCCCCCTTTTTTTATTTTGTTAACAAGACTGAGCCTGTCTTAGGTCATTCTGACAAGAATGCCTTCCTTACCCATCATGGAATATGTATTTTCAACCTAAGACTTATGTCTTAGGTTGGTAAGGCTCTGTGCAGAATCTTACCCATCCTTGGCTTGCCAGCCTGTTAATTTAATAACTCTGTCTGGGGGTTCATTTTCAGGTTTAAGCCATGTACTTTGGCTGCCAACATGTTGATGTTGTTATAGATAAGCTTTAACATGATGGGCTGGAATAAAAGTATTCCAAGGATAAGAAGGGCTAGCCTGATCAAGCTATATATGCCATTCTTGATGTTTGTCCAAAATGGAAATACTGAGCCCAGGCCATGGATAATTTTATCAGCATTATCTGCAGCATCAAAGGTCAACAGAACAGCATTCTTTAAATTCATAATCTCACTATGCAAAGTTAACACACCCAGAGAGGTGTTAGGATTATGCCAAATGTCCTACAGGTGTCTTTAAGCTTTTTTCTAATTATAATGACAACAATTGTGAATTCCAAAAGTAACACTACTCCAGTGATATTTGTCATGACACTTGGGATGACTCTTAACTCTTGAACCCTGAACCTCCTTCAGATAATTTGAATGTGTTATAGAGCATCATTCATTGTTCTAGATACCTATATAAATCCTTTTGTATACTCAATACATTAGTAACATTTTTTTTTTGCTAGATGGTTAACAAAAATAGTTGTCTTAACTCCTTGTGTCAATGCTATTGCAGAAGCAGTGGTGCTAGCAATTAATGGAATTTCTGCTTTCTTATATAACCCCAGACCCCCTTCATACATCCATCAGTAAACAAGAAAACACTCTGTAGAATTGTCTATAGGCTAAGCTAATGGAAGTAATTTTCAATTGAGGCACTCTCTTTCCAGGTGACTCTAGATGTAACAAGCTGGCAACTAACCATCACACAGGGATAAACAGCAGGGTGTTGTAGAAGGAATGGGTCTTGGCCAAAGGATAAAATAGTGGAGAGATCTAGGAGTTATGCTTACTGAGATACTAGCAGGGGTTAACGCTATGGCAGTAAACATTGAGTTTTACCTGCAGGTATAATGGATTTAAGTCTGGGAGATAGATAGTAGCTGGAAGAGCCTGTGTAGCCTTCCACATAAGGCGTCAAGTAAGCCGCTGAGAGTGCCAGAAGGTGCAGTATGATATGACAGCTACACATAAGCCACAATGGAGGTGCTGGTGGCTGGTGGCCTGCCTGCTCTGTAATGTATGGAGCAGGAATGGATGGGACTTGTCTGGGGAGTTTTGTGGTGAGGTTATATCAAATATGCAGTCATTAAGATTGTCTTTTAGGGTTGTACTGCTGTGAACAAACACCATGGCCAAGGCAACTCTTACAAGGACATTTAATTGGAGCTGGTTTACAGGTTCAGAGGTTCAGTTCCCTTATCATCAAGTCAGGAGCATGGTAGCACCCAAGCAGGCATGGGCTCTGAAGGATCTGAGATTTCAACATCCTGTTCTGAAGGCAAACAGAAGACTGGCTTCCAGGCAGCTAGGACAAGGGTCTTAAAGCCATGCCCACAGTGACACACTTACTCTAACAAGGCCATAACTCCAAATAGTACCACTCCCTGGCCCAAGCACATTCAAACCACCATATTCTACTCCCTGGCTCCCATAGACTTGTTCAGACTTATGAGTGTATAGGAGCCATGCCTAGCCATAGCATAATGCAAAATACATTTAGTCCAACTTCATAAGTCCCTACATTCTATAGCAGTCTCAACAATGTTAAAAATACAAAGTTCAAACTTTCTTCTGAGATTCATCCACTTAACTGTAACTCCTAGAGCAAGACAGGAAACCAGCTGGGCAAACTCCTAACTCTGCATCTCCATGTCTGATGTCGAAGCAGTCTTCAGATCTCCAAACTCCTTTTTCATCTTTGTTGACTGCAACAGACTTTTTTTCTCCTGGGATGGTTTTTACTCCCTGTTAGCAGCATTCCTCAGGAGATACCCTATGGCTCTGGCATCTCAAAGATCTTGGCAACTTCAGTGTTACAGCTTCTTGTTCCAATGTCTGTGATCCACACATAATCTTCTGGGCTCCTTCAAGGGGTTTGGTTCATATATCCAGCTCTGCCCTCTGTAGAACTCTAGGCTCTGGTCGATTTCTATTCTAATATTGCCACTGTTCTTGGTGATCATCCCATGGTACTGCATCTCCCAATATCCTGAGTCTCTCTCTCATCAACTTCCTCCATGGTTCCAAGCCTCAACTTCTTTCCATGACCCCTTCAGTTCTGGGCTATCAACTACAACTGAGGCTGCACCTCACCAATGTCCTTTCATGACCTCTCACAGTGCCAAGCCTCAGCTGCCCTCCATGACCTCTTTATGCCTTCAAAACCAGTACCACATGGGTGATTCTTACACATTACCAAGTCTAGCTGCAGCACGAGGTACAACCTTGACTATCCCCTAGAATACTGCTTCCTTTTGCTTTCAGAAAACAGTTCCCAAATTTCACATAAGTGATGCTGGTTTCTTCTTAATCACTGCTAATTTCTTAACTGAGCATTAATTGTCCCAGTAGTCTCTTCTATTTTGACTCAAAAGCCAAAGCCACATGGCTGAAGCTGCCAAGTCCTGCTGCTTTCTGGGCTGGAACATGGCCTCCCTTATTTCATTACCAGTTTTCTGTTTTCTAACTCCCTTACTGCCTAAGCTTGGCTATCTTGCTCTATAGATTGGCCTCAAACACAGAGATGCACATGACTCTGTACCCTGAATGCTTGGATTAAAGGCATGTACCACAATGCCTGGACTTAAGCTTTTCTTCTCCTAGAACTTGCTCTGTCCCAGGCTGACTTTGAACTCAGTGCTATGGTTGCATTTGCTTCTCAGAGGCTTATGCCTGCACCTAAACTTAGCTGGGTAGGATCTTGCCCTAAATTCACCGCTCCCTTAATTCAATTTAATATACTTAAACACAGGATACAACTCCATTTCACTTCCTGGTGCCCCTTTATTACTTGAATCATACATTTTATTTTATTTTCCTTTCTCAGCTTGCTCTTTTACATAAAAATGCTCTTCATAAGGGTGAACTTCAGTATGTAGTGGAGATGGTTTTGTTGGCATTGGTGGGAGAGGAGGTCCTTGGTCCCATGAAGGCTGGATGTCCCAGTGTGAGGGAGATTCAAGGGCAGAGAGGTGGGAGTGGATGGATTGGTGGGGGCACACCCTCATAGAAGCAGAAGGAGGGGGGATGGGGTAGGGGATTTCGGGGGGGGGATAACATCTGAAATGTAAATAAATAAACTATCCAATAAAAAATTTAAAAAAAGAGTGAACTTTAGTCACCACACAACAGAATTTATATTAAGTTGTTTTGGGAATTTTTTGTCAAAGCAATTAATCTAAATCTCTTAACATTAGCCTCAAGTGGACTCTTTGGACAGTGGCAAAAGCAGCCACATTTTTCACCAAAATACACAAAAAACCCTAAAAACAAAAAACCATTATCTATGTCATATACTGAAATACTCCAGTGAATCCTCTTTGGCTAGGTCGTCACAGTTCAAATCACCCTCAACAACAAAGTCTTCTGTATTCTTACTAGGATAGCCCAGCAAGCCCCACTTAAAGCATTTCACTGCATTCCAAATTCAAAGTTCCCAAATACATATTCCTTTAAACAAAAGCATGGTCAGGCCTATCGCAGCAATACCCCAGTCTCTGGTACCAACTTTTATCTTAGTTAGCTTTTACTCCTGTGAACAGACACCATGACCAAGGCAAACTCTCATAAGGACAACATTTAACTGGGGCTAGCTTACAGGTTCAGAGGTTTAGTCCATTATCATCAAGGTGGGAGCAAGGCAGCATCCAGGCAGGCATGGTGTGGGCAAGGCTGAGAGTTCTACATCTTCATCTGAAGGCAGACAGAAAGAGGGTCTTAAAGCCCACTCCTACAGTGATGCACTTGCTCCAACAAGGCCACACCTCCGAATAGTGCCATTCCCTGGGCCAAGCATATTTAAACCATCAGAGATGATAATCCTTGCAGTATTAATATACAAGGTTCAGAAAAGTTACTATAAGGGTAGATACCCTGAGAAAACCTGGAAGCCAAATGTTAATCTGTGCCTTGACAGAGATCTTCTATACAATGTCAGCAACCCAGTCTAGAGAATTCTGCTGCCATGCTAATAATTGAAGAGGGTTTATAGAAAAGAGTAGTTAGCACATGGATCAGGGGTTGGGCCCTCTTCTACATCCTTCAGCTGTAATGCTGATTCCAGCTGTAGAACAGCAGTTTCTAGCCTGGCTCTGACTGCCTTCTGATGAGACTTGCTTTAGGCTCATGTCACCATTTTTAGTGTACCAGAATGCTTGAATCTAATAATAAAGATGGTAGTGTTGTTTATGGAAGTCTTTAAGAAGAAAAAGAGCATATTGAGGTCAGCCAAAGCCAGTAGTTAGTTGTTGCTGTAATATTTAAATTGGCGGCTCCCAATCTGGCTTGTTCTTATTCAGCCACCACCTTCCTGACTAGCCTAAGCCTGAGGCCACTAGCCACAGCATGTTCGCATGGTTCGCATTACTGCTCGGCTCAGGCAGCCAGAGATACCAGCCACTGCCACCCATGAGACGTCAGCCTGGGAAATGGCTCTGCCAATCTTCCATGCTGTCTCCACAAGGTTGGGCTGAGCCAAACCATCCCACCATCCATGCAGTGCCTGGTAGAAATGAGACTCTAATGTTTAAAGATTATTCAGTAGCTTTATATATTTGGTAATGCTCAAATATTGAGATGCCCACACAATTTGAAGTGTTAACCAATTGACTGATCTAGATATAAGTTGTTACCCAGGACTGTTCTTGGTACATATGTGGTCATCAATGGCTCCTACAACTCTCTCTTCCTAGCTTCTCCTTTTTCTCCTCTTCCTCTCCTTACTCCTCCCACCTTAACTCCTCCCAACTTGTGGGAAAATATGCTGCTATATATCACTCTTTCTGTTAAAATTTAAAAAAAAAAACTTTCTCTCAAAATACAATTAGAGCACAACTATACCAATTTGTATCAGTAAGGTATAAGATAGACCTAATACCCAGTCCATCATTTTTGTCAACTAAACAGAACCTCTGTCATCTCTCCTAACTAAAAGACTTAGTTCTGAACCTGGGCTTATGTTCTGGCCTTAGAATGAATGTCAGCTGAAAACCGTCCTCTCAAAATGGCTCTCTCAAAGTAAATAGCTTGGGTTGGCTGTGAGAGTATAAGTCTTCAATCCCATCAGAAATCCAGAATGACTGAATTAAATGAAGATATAGACAAAGCAGAGCTTCCAAAACTTAGCCAATTTATAGAGACCGCTGATTACCTGGACAGTCCCTTACTTCAAAACATTGGAGCATCTGGTCTTCAGCCTTCTGGCCCAGGATCAACTGACAGACCTAATAATGCAGAATTATTAAGGGCTGATTACTCTGTCTTGGCAGATATAATTCAGTCAACTATTCCACAAGTATGCCCTTTTCTGGACAGTAATTTGTCTGTAGATGACAAGAGGCAATTCTTGCCTAGCGGCTGTCTCACCACAACTGGAGTAACAACTGGTAGGTTGTGACCCCTTTGGGAGTTGAATAAACCATTCACAGGGTTTGACTAAGATCATTGGAAAACACAGATATTTACATTATGATTCATAAACAGTAGCAAAATCACAGTTATTAAGTAGCAACAAAAATAATTTTATGGTTGGGATCACCACAACATTAGTAACTATATTAAGGGGTTACAGAAATTGGAAGTTTGAGAACCACTTGATTTAATGGTATTAAGATTTAGGCAATCTATTGGTTTTTCTTGTTTTGCTTTTCTTGGTCACACAGCTCTTCCTCATTGCATTCCTCTGGAGGCTTATCTTCCCTGAGATTACCAGGTAGATACACACAGATGGGCCTATTGTCTACAAGTATTCTACTTAGTGGTTGCAGGAAATGTCACAGAATCTTTAGGTTCATTCCCATGGCAACAGCAACTGTCACCAGGGACACCACCAGTTTTTTTTCTCTGTATGAAGGGCTGCACATGTATGAGAGGCAGAGCTATTTTCCTGACTAATATTTATTTTGTTGATGCACCGTGACTGCTGAGATGACATTTGCTATGTGCTCTGGAGAGGGGAAGGAAGGCAATCAGTGCCTCTTCGCCAAGGAAACAGTCCATGAATTATACTAAGGCACATTGCAAGGTAGAATAATGGAGACTTTTTACATGACTAGGATGAGATAGCTCAAAAGGCAGAGAAAGACTAATTAGGTATTGGTATTTGGAAATAGTCACATGTATACAAATGTGCATGTGCACATACACAGACATCTAGACGACGGCATCAACAACAAAGTAGAATAGGTAGATATAGCCATTGCATAATAAGCCCCCTGAATACTTAGCGGTGAAGTGAAGCCCCATCTTGATGGTGAAATCTGTTGTGGAGATGATGATGGTAAGCAGTTGAGTCCTTTCTTCCAAGTGTCTCTGCTGTTGGGGAGATTAGCAAGAGTTACTGTCACCAGCACGGCTGTTTTCATGGCTGTTTCATGTTTCACTCTTTCACCACATTTCCTATTACATGACTTGAGGGCAGCAAATGATTAGAGAGATCCCTAGATATAATCTAGTAAAAGAAGCACGTCCAGTGAAATGGAGACAAATCTCAAAGGTTACACAATGGAGATACTTTAAAACAAGTACCCATGTTCACCATTTCCAAGAGACTGTTATGGATGGAATTAAAGATCTCCAAGAGGTTTCAGTGTCTGAACATGTTATTAGTTTAATCAGCTTGGAAATCACTAGTTTTTAATTTGATAAATACTTCCTTTTCCACCCATCTCTCTGACATGTGGGCTGCCTCCTAGCTTTAGTCAGGGGACCCTTACAAGCTTTTAAATGATTCAAAGTACCCCAGACATACATGATCATTGAATTTTTAGAATTAGCTTGTCAATAGGGAGCACACACACACACACACACCACACACACACACACACACACACACACTCCAGAGCATGCTAAACTGAAGGTCGAGGACACACATTTGAAAGTTTAAATGGTGATGCAGGAATACTTCTGGCATGCCCCCAAAGGGTTTATTTGACACAGGAGAGAAGGGTATTGTGAAATTGCATTCTTCCAGGAGATTGGTGCTCAGAATGCCCACCTTACATATCTACTACTACTTCTAGGTAGACAGAAATTGGGGGTGGAGACACTGTTAAAGTTCACTCACTGTAGTCTTTGTTCAGTGATTTGTGTGATCCATCAGTGAGAAACTACTGCCCCTATATTTTGGGTGATGCAGTAGAATGTAGGAATTATGAAAACTTGGCTGAAATCCCTCACTAGTGTTTTCTCTGAATCCGCAGAGAACTTCTGCATGCTCATTAATACCTTTATCGCTGTCACTAATTCTGTACCTTTGTAAGAATGTGTTGCTTGGGAACATCAAGTGATATGGGCACTGAGTCCACCAACAATGCTGTCACAGTAGCATGGTCAGCTGGAGTAGATTTCAGTTTGATATGTGCAGATGCTGTAATAGCACAACCTTTCCCATCTACATTTATTTTGGTTTAATGTAAGAAATGCTCTGATTGCTTCAAGGTCCTACTTGGATGTGACATTTCCTAACCTCAGTGATCCATCAGCATTTGGTCCTTCCTGATATGGACCATTGTTGAGACTAAAAGATATTTTACTTCTAAATATGAAATACATAGAAAAAAGATGAGTTTAATCTTGTAGACCTTGGTAATATCTGAAGCCAGGTCAATTTTCTGTCAGAAGGACAATAGGATGGTTGAAAAAATCACAAGGTTGCTTCTTACACTAGTATTTCTTCTCAGCAGTCCTTGTAAGGGTCATTAACATTTTCCTTTATGCCCCTCAAAGGAGTTACAGACCCTGATATCACCTTGTATATCATGCAAGCCTTGTCACATCGATTTGTTTCCAATTTATCCCCCAATGTGTTCATCTGGAAGAGAACATGGGTAACTTTCCTTTTGTACTTGAGGAGGCAGAGGCAGAGAAAGGCTTTCAACTGCCTGAGACCATCAGCTTGCCTATGGCCGAGTTGCTTCAATTCCATGCTGGCCATTTTCCTCCAGTGGCTTTAGTGCTATGAACACACCATCCACTTTCCTGTGTGTTTGATGCCTAGAAGTTCTTCCTATAGAGATGTCTAGGCTGGTATGCAAGGGGAGGGGGCATGAGGCTGTCCTGGCTCATGACCCTCTCTCTGGAGTAGAGAAAATGAACTAACTTTAGATTAGAATACTTAAATTAGTTTACAGTCTAGCAGGGTTTCTTATGAGATTTTGTGCTTAGTTTTGGCTGACAAAACTTCCTCACAGCCCTTTCCTCTGCTCCATGTTCCTGATGCTCCTCCATTCTATGCTTGCAACACCTGCAATTTTTCTTACATTTTCATATCACAGAAGTTCCCTCCTCCTCCTCCTCCTCCTCCTCCTCCTCCTCCTCCTCCTCCTCCTCCTCCTCCTCCTCCTTCTCTTCTTCCCTAAAGCCCTTTCAAAAGCCTTTCATGGGTCCCTTTCTAAATACATTCTCACATAAACACATGTATATGAAAGTTAGAAGCTAAGATCTGCATATGAGAGGCAACATATAACATTTGCTTTCCTGAGCTTGGATCACCTCGCTTACAATATTTCTCAGAGGCTAGTTTGTAAAGAACAGGCTCAGAGGGTGAAGAGCTTGCAGCACAAATTGGAGGACCTGAGTTCAATCCCTTCCACTCATGCAAAGAAGTTGGGTGTGGCAGCACATTCATGTCCTCCCAGCATTGGGGAAATAGAGACAGGAGGATTTCTGGGGTCAGGTGACCACCAAATCTAGTGTATTTGGAAAGCTTCTGGTTCAGTGAGAGACCCTGTCTCAAAAAATATAAGTGGAAAATGATTCATCACGACGCCCTATGTCAATGTCTGACTTCCCACAAGCATGCGCAGGACTTGAAAAGTAGACACACACTTACACAGGTAGCATATTGTTCAGTATTATTTTCCTGAAATTTTTATTTATAGAAATGAATAAATTCTACTATGTATGTAGCCACATTTTTATCATCCACTCATCAGTTAATAAACATCTAGGGCAATTCCATTTTCTTGCTGTGAATAGAGATACAACAAACATATATGTGTAAAGATATCTACAGCAGGATATAGAGTTCTTTGGGTATATGCCTAGGAGTGATATTCCTGGTCCATGATGAAATTCTATTTCTGCCTTTGGAGAAAGCTTCATCTGGTTCTACTGGTTTACACTTCCACCAATAGAGGAAAAGACTTCTTCCACTTTCTCACATCTTTACCAGCATGTGTTACCAGTTTTTTCCCAGCAATAGCCATTCTAACTAGAGTAATGAAGTTTTCACTTGCATTTCCCCCAAAGCTCAGGCTATATGGACAACATTTTAAAATATTAATTGGCCATTTGTACTTCTGCATTTGTTCCCTTGGTCGTCCCTTCTTTGATCTGAATTGTTCTCTTGCTGATTAGGTTTTGAGTTCTTTATATATGTTAGATATTAGTCCCAGCATATCTGTCTGGAGGTGTGCATGCGTATCGGAATGAGTGCTTGCATGTGTGCCCGTGCACCCATGGAAGCAAGAGGAAGGATGTCAGGAGTCTGACCTGTCTTCTTCTGCCTTATTCCCTTGAGACAGGGGCTTTAACTGAACTTGGAGCTAGACTGGCGTCCAGCAAGCCCCACCGGTCCTCCTGTCTCCACTCTTCCACAGTAATGGAGTTACAGGTGCTTGTGTGTGAGAACATCACCCTGGCTTTTTATGCCAGTGATGAGGATTTGAAACCAGGTCCTCATACTTGCTCAACAAATATTCACAGCTGCTGAGCCATCTCCCAGGCCCCTATCAGATTTTATAGCTGATATACACATTATAGAGGATTATCTTTACCAAGGCCTAATGGAAGGTACAGGAAAGGCAGCCTTTATTCTAGGTCTTACTCTTTCCCCTATGGCCACTCCCCCCTCTATGTGCTTGGAGGGAATTAAACAATGAAGCAAGAAGAGAATCATGGGAAGACAATACTGTCCTCGATATGGACATGAGAGAGGGAGGGTCCATGCTCACGTGCTTTACTTAACAAAGGCTACATTCTGAGCTATCCTGACACCCAGACATTGTCACTGCTGACAATGTGACCTGAGACTCCCTGGTCCTAAGCAACTTAGATATGTTGCTTCCACCAACAGATAGGAAATTGTGTTGCTTTTTTTTTTTTTTTTTTTTGAAAATGAAGTGCTGCTAAAAGAAATTTACATATTATGATAAAGTGTGTAACTGATGGTTAGTAAGGGAGCCCACAGTTTTACAGTCCTACAGGAAGGGAGAACACGTGAGCTGTGTTAGTAAACGAGATGGTGGATGGACAGGAGGGAAAGGTCAAAGGGAAGGATAGCACATGCTACCAGGGGTAAAGACCCTGTGAGTCTGGGGAGGAGGAGACAGTAAGGACAGGAAATGTCAAAGGACTACCCACGGTGCCATTCATTGTCAGAACTATTCACACTGTTCACTGACTCCATACACAAAACTTCTACAAGCTGCCTTCATTAAAAGCAAGGCATTTAATTTACATGGGCAGGCGTCTGGAGTACTCCATGAATTCTGATTCATTATTTTTCATCACCCTGCAAACACTATTAGAGAGCAAAGTGTCCTCCCTGAGTGAAGCAGAGCGTCTGCCTATGATTCATCTTTGGGAGAACTGACTTGGAGTCAGGAGTCACCGGCTTCTCTTCTGGATCCTGCAGCCTATGAACCTCTTGCTCTTGATATTTGACAGAATCATACTTCAGCGGCAATGGCTCCTTGAGAGTCTCCTGTTAATCACAACCCTGGCAGCCGACGCTCCTCCTGCTGTGTCTGCCAACAGCTAGTGACCTTCCTAGCACTGTAAGTAGGATCCTCAGCCCTATGCTGGCTCATTCGCTTCAATCCTTTTCTTTCTACATTACGCCTGTCTAGTTTCCTAAGGACTAGACAGCAATGCCTGTCATTAACACGCAGTCCTCACTCATTCTGCGTGTAGTATGCAGTTTCTTCCTGATAGGTCCAGCATGCAGTTTCTCTCTCTCTCTCTCTCTCTCTCTCTCTCTCTCTCTCTCTCTCTGTCTCTCTCTCTCTCTCTCCTTCCTTCCTTCCTCCTCCCTTTTTCCTACTTCTTCTTTCTTTCTTTCTTTCTTTCTTTCTTTCTTTCTTTCTTTCTTTCTTCCTTCCTTCCTTTCTTTCTTTCTCTCTCTCTCTTCTTCTTTCCTTCTCTTTCTTTCTTTCTTTCTTTCTTTCTTTCTTTCTTTCTTTCTTTCTTTCTTTCTTTCTTTCTTTCTTTCAACTAGCTGGCTCTGAAACCTATCACCAAACCTCACCCCAAAGTGGTGAAAAGGCATGGGATCCTTGGATAGTACATAGAGGTACAGAAGAGAAATGAGGGAAAACAGATCTGCTTCTAATTGGGGGACTCCATTTCTTTTCTTTTCTTCTTTGTTAGTGCAGCTGTCTTTTAAAAGTTTTGCTATTTATTTTTATTTCATGTGCATTGGTGTTCTGCCCTACATGAATGTCTGTGTAAGAGTAGCAGATCTCCTGGGCTGGGATTATAAACAGTTGTGAGCTGCCATGTGGCTGCTGGGAATTGAACCCAGGTCCTCTAGAAGAGCAGCCAGTGCTCTTAACCACTGAGCTATCTCTCCAGCACCCCTACTTATTTTCTTATATTTTTCATTTAGTAGCCAAGAGACCATGTTTACACTTGGCATTCTGATTCTTTTGGCCAGTGAATTTTAATGACCACTGAGCATGAAATAACTATTTTAAACTACATTGACTACCTATGATCCAGGTTATGGGTAGGACATCACCTAGCCACTAACCTTTTGGGGGTCAGTCTCAGGTGTAAGGGGTAATTAGCAGCTCCACAGCTTTTTTTTTTTTTTTTTTTTTTTTTTTTTTTTTTTTTTTTTTTTTTTTTTGACAGGGTTTCTCTGTGTAGCCCTGGCTGTCCTGGAACTCACTCTGTAGACCAGGCTGGCCTCGAACTCAGAAATCTGCCTGCCTCTGCCTCCCAAGTGCTGGGATTAAAGGTGTGCGCCACCACTGCCCGGTTCCACAGTCTTTCTTAAACACTGAGATCTAGTGATATCAGTGTGGCAGGTGGGGCACACTACCAGCCATCAGGACACTTCCAAATTCCCTCCAAGGAGACCTGGCTTTGCTGGCCTTTGACCACAGTCTGATTATCCCCCTGTCCAATTATGTCCCTGTCACTCCCCTTTCACAGATAGATCCTTAATAAGCACTATGTATCCAACTCCACCTCAGTATTTGCTTTTACTGCACTTGACCTAGTGACAGTGACAGACACTATTATTTGAAAGATTGATGCTTCTCTGGATCCTTAAAAAAACAGAGTTGCTGAGGCTTCTCTTGGGAGTTCTAAGAGACTGTCTGGGAAGGCAAATAGCAAGCACTGATTGCCCTTTCCTCGAGATGCCTGTGCTCTGGTTCTGCCAGCTGTAAGAGTTCTGGGAAGGGGGTTTATCTGTCTGAGCAAGCTTGGAGCACTCAGAATTAAGACTGAAGTTCCAGCTGCTACTGTCCGAGGCTCTTTATGATCCCGTTCTTTCCTGTCCATGAAATGGTAAAGCAGAGTCCTATGGAGGATTGTGGGTAATGAACTCTGGATGATAAACGACAGTTTGGATTTAAATAGCTTTATTATATAGTTGATATGCAATGAGCTATACGCCTGAAGTTTGATGAAACTAACCACAGTCACAATAATGAGCAGACACAGTCTCTCTTTTCCTACTCTTCTAAACTTTCCACCGCTGTACCATCCATCTCCCAGGCATCATCTGATTTGGCTCTTTGTCACTATAGATTATTTGCCATTTTCTATAAACAGGATACACTCAGTATGGACTGTTTTGTCAGCCTTCTTTAACTCTGTGTATGAATTTTGATTCACTTATGCTGTGGTGTTGATTATTTAGTCTTTTTTTTTACTGCCTAAAAACCCATTGCAAGGATTTACTACAGTGGGTAAATCCATAGGCTTCTTGAGAGACATCGGACTCATTTCTATGCAGATGCCCCATTTCCTCATTTAAGGCTTGGCATTTGAGAGTAACATATTCTCTGCTCTTCGCAGTTATCCTGCAGGCACTGCTGAACCTCCACACAAAGGAGTTTTCTGGCCAAAGCTGATAACACTGCTGTTATGTGAGAATAAAGCATTTGTTTAGATTTATTTAGAATTATCTAAATATCTAAGCAATTATTTAGAAGACAATTTGATAGACATGTTTTATCCACTTAACAAAATGACAGCCGTAGCTCCTTTACCAGGGGGCTATGACCTTCCTGGCTATGGTTTTTAACCAGGTACACAGTACCAGACATGAATTACCTCCCATGGAGTGGTCATTAAATCTAATCAGAAAGTGGCTAGTTATCCTTATTTGGTGGTTTGAATATGTTTGTTCCAGGGAGTGGCACTATTAGAAGGTATGGCCTTGTTGAAGGAAGTGTGTCACTGTTGGTGTAGTTAATGAGACCCTTCTCCTAACTACATGGGAGCCAGTATTCTCCTATCAGCCTTCAGATGAAGATGTAGAACTTTCAGCATCTCCTGCACCATGATTGTCTGGATGCTGCCATGCTCCTGCTTTGATGATAATGGACTAAACCTCTGAACCTGTAAGCCAGCTTCAATTGAGTGTTGTCCCTATAAGAGTTGCTTTGGTCATGGTGTCTGTTCACAACAGTAAAATCCTAATGAAGACACCTTATAACAGGCTTGATCACTATTGCACTAGTGGGCTATTCTTGTCTGGCCAGTTGGTATTTTGCACTCAGAATCCACAGCTAAATAAGGCTGTTGATGACAACCCTTCCCAGCCACTGATCCAGCTTATCCCATCAATATGAGGGCTCGCTAGCAGAAAGTAAGCTTCCAGAGAAGTTGCCACTTGGCTTTTTTTTTTTTTTTTTTTTTTTTTTTTTTTGTCCTGTAATTAAGATATGTGTTGTCTTACATGGATAGTAGTGTCAGTTTTGAGCTGGTAGAAGTACAATTTTCTTTACAAGCTTAATTTCTAGTTATTCGTTGGTAGCATAAAGATAACTGATAGATTATTTTCTTAAAGCACACATTTTAAAAATTAGCACTCAATATAATGGGTGTCACCCTGGCGTCTTCACACGCATCCTGTAATTTGTTAACCTTGGCCGTTCTGTCTTGTCCCCCTCCCCCTCCCACACATGATTAGTTTTTATAGTTTGATTTTGTTTCCTATAACCTTGTTAAACTTATTCTAGGAAACTAATTGTAGATTCCTTAGGATTTTCTTTCATAAATAATAATTTCCCTTACAAGTAAAGACAGTTTTATTTCATTTCCTTGCCTTATTAGATTGCCTACAGCATCCTTATATGAGAGGGGGCGGGAAGAATGCGATCCTTGCCTGGCTTCTGATGTCACAGAAAACTCACCAAGTCCTTGGACATTAAGAGTGAATTTGTATGTGATTTAATGCCCCCTTTCAGTTTAAGGGTGTCTCTCTTTTCCCTAGATTGTCAGTCAGTTTACAGTTTCATTATTAATAGGTGGTTAAGTTTTTCCAAATGCTTTTTCTGAACCAAATTTTATTATCATGTACATAGAATGTGTGTGTGTGTGTGTATGCGCGCGTGCGGGTGTTCATATGAAAGGCAGGGTTCAGCATCAACGGCTTCCTTACTTGCTCTTGATTTTGAGGACAGGTCTTTTAATGAACAGGGGAACACGTTAGACTGTTAATCTAGGCTGGTTAGTCAATGAACTCTCTGAATATGCTTGCTTCGGCCTGCCTTTCCCTCAGTGATAGATTCATAAGCATGGACCACCACACCCAGCATTTATACGGGTGCTGCTGCAGATTGGAACTCAGGTCCTCATGCCTGCTCAGCAAGCACTTTCATGACTGATCCATCTCCTCAAGATATGTGTGTGTGTGTGTGTGGTGCGCGCGCGCGCGCATAAGCATGTATATGTGTATATATGTGTGTATTACTGTGTTTTCTGTTACTATTAAAACTTACATTGATTGTTTTTTTTTATCAGTGAACCAATCTTGTTCACTGAGGTCAATCCAATTATGATATATTCTTGCATATTGCTGCATTTAAATCACTGTCTTTGTTGATGTTTTTGTAGCTGTGTTCATGAAGTATAACAGTTTATAGTATATATTTTCTATGTCAGAAGCCCTCTCAACTCAGCACTGTGGCCCTCTAATAGAAATCCATAAATGATCTTTCTGTTTTCTTACAGGAGATAAAGTTGAATTTACCATCTCTTTAGAATAATGTTTCCTGTATATTTGGGATTTACAACATGTGTTTCAGTAAAAATAGTAAAGGGATCACTATAGTTAAGCCAAATAACATATCTGTAGCCTACCAAATACATTTTTATGATAAGAGCATGGAACACCCATTGACCAAAATTTATAGTACAATATAATTTTAACCATAGTTCCCATGATACACATTCTTTCTCTATGCTTGTTCGGCCATCATATCGGTAACTTTGTACATTTGTGACTTGAGTTTCCCATTTAAAACATCCTTCCCTCTTTGTGCAAACTACTATTTTATTCTCAATTTCTAAACATTTGACCTTTCTCCTTTCTTCTTTTTCTAAGACTAGAACTGTAGGTGAAGTTGTGCAGCACTTCTCATAATGTCCTCTGACTCTACTCACGTCTACAAGATGGCAGGCTGTCTTCCCTGTGGGGACTGAATAATATTCCCTTATATCCAATTTTGATTTCTAAAGAAAAGTTCTTTATACATCTATTGATGGACAACTGTTTTATTTTTTCTCCCCATATCTTTGCTGTTGTGAGTGAATGCACCAGTGGACTTGGGAGTGGAGCTGTCTTTCCTAGTTGGTGATTCCAACTCCTTAGGGTATGTACTAAGAAGAAGGGTGGCTACATTACATGTTATTTTTATTTATAATTTATTTATAACTCTTCATGTTTTATATAATGTGTATACCAAAATACATTTCCAAGAATGTCTCACCATTAACACTTGCATTCTGGATCCTTTTAACAGTGACCACCCTAATTTGTTGAATGTTTTCCTTACTGTTTCTGGAAATTCAATGTCAACAATCTTTCTCCTGCAAGGTCTAACCTGTTGTTGGCCCTACACCAAGTGTTTATCATTACAGACTTTTCTCTAGAATTAAAACTGGACATTCTTTTAATATTTCATACTTGTTTAATCCTTCCTTTAACTTCCTGAGCCAGTGGGCTATGGTCACAATTACATCTACAGTACTGTTATGATTAAAATAATATGTGGTTTTACAACATTACTAATTTGGAGTTTTTCTTTTGGAGACAGAGTCTTTTGTATCCTAAACGGGTTACAATTCCCTATGTAGCCAATGCTGTCCTTGAGCTGCCCACCTGCTGACATTACAGGTGAGTGCAGCCACGTATATTTAACTTATCATCTCAATATGGCTGGTGCCTTTTGAATCTGTACTTGTCTGACAACAATGGATGTGACGCAGGGCATTGCATATAACACCTAGATGGATACTAGTATTTTTTCTATTTCTTTAAGTGGTCTGCAATTTTGTACAACACAGTTAATTTCTTATAAATGGATTGTTATTTTGTGTCTGGCTCGTAATCTTGATTACAGTGTTCAGTCAAGAGATCTCTTGGTTTTCTAACCAATTCTCCATGTATTATGAAACTTTATGCTCTGCCTGGAAAGAATCAGAGACTTGATACTGTGTCATCCTTGGTCACTGATCTTGCCACACAGCCCAGGCTATTGAGGTACCACTCAGCCCAGGTCTTAGGTAGTCTCCTAAGGCCCACAGGCAGATGCTTAGATGGGTACATGAGAAGGGAACCTTGCAGAGCTTTGACTTCCATATGGGTACTTAGCTGAGTACTTAATGGATGATGTTCTGCAGATTTCTGGGTTCTGGAGTGATATTTAGCTGAGTACTTCAAGGAGGGATAGCTCATGTATGTGTATATGTATGTATATATATGTATATATACATATATGGTTTTTTATATATGTGTACTACTGCATTTCTACTTCTCTGCCTCATGAACTGTAGTCATCTTATTCTCTTTAGAGGTCTACTCTTTGTCTTTCAACCACTGAGTGCTACCTGGTTACCACTTTCTGCTCCATAGGCTAAGAAAATCTCTTCTTGCTTATTTTCTGTCTTTTTGGAGATACTGATTGCTGTTGCTTTGTGTTCAGGTTTTTTTTTTTTTTTGATCGGTCATTCACTCACTTATTCATTCATTCATGTGAAGGTTTCATGCTGGTTTCTGTTTCTCCATTTTGATTAGAAGTGAGTTGAACATCTGAGCTCTTCTTGGTTTTTCTTTTGTTCTCTACTCAAAAGGTTTGTCTCCTGTCATTCTCTGGTACAAAATTGGAAGGATTTTGTAGAAAAAAAACTTGTGGCTCATATGCCATTGGAGTATGTGTTTGGTTGGGATGTCTAGCCTATACATTCCTGGGCTTATTGTTTGGTCTGATGTTGTGGGGTTCTGACCTTGATATTTATGTCCATCAAAGGCTTCTGTGTATTGTTCCTGTCCAGGCTGACACAGGTGTACACCTGTCAATAACCACCCTGGGCATAGCAGGTTCATATTGTCATGCTTATTTATTCATTGATTGAGTTATATTTGAGGTATGAGACTCTAACTTCTGATTTCATGTACTTGTTTAAATATTTTTGCTATATAGACCCTGAAAACTTTGTGAATTTGCCCTGTTTCATAAAGAGTTACAGTGAATTAGAAAACACAGCAGTTCTTTCTCTAGTGTAACAGATTCTGTGTTCTTTCTCTCTGGAAGAATACAAGTTACATTTCCTTTTATTTCAGCTCTCCAGATGAGGTCCACATGTAATAAATACTATTTTTGTAACATGGAGACTCCTGGTGGTGACCATTCTGTTAAAACATGGTTCTAATTTCTTCAGGTCAGAAATAGGATGCCTATGGATTAAAAGCCAATTTTGTCACAAGCATCACAGTGATAGGAATGAAACAATGAAACAAAAACAAATGATCAGATCCCATGAGAATTAGTGCACTGCTTTAGTGGGGCAGGTATAAGAGAGGACCATCATCTGGGGAGAAACAGAAACATACTTTCCAACAATCTGAAGGCTAAAAGTCAAAGACTGAAATGCCAGTGCCTGGATTCTAAGGCAGCTTTCTTTGGCTTATAGACAGCTGTCTTCTTTTTGTATACTCAGTGGAATTTTCTCTGTGTGTATTGATCTTTCTTTCTTATAGAGATTCCGGTCAGATTGGATTAGGGTCCACACTAATGGCCTCACTTTTATTACTACTTTAAAGGACCTGTCTCTAAAACAGTCACATTCTGAGATATTGGGTTAGAGTTTTAATATATGAACTGGAGGAAGATGCAGTTTAGTCTATAACAAGCAGAATGGTGACCATTGTGATTATGTCAGATAGATATAATTCACTATATCTTTTCTCTTAGTTTTGTGTTATATTGAAAATATTTTTATAATGAAAGTGTTACAAGCAATAAAGTAGAAAGACTATAGCTAACCAGGGAGAAATTCTGTTCAAATCAGTATTTCTTTGTGTCATTCCTCATTGTCTGTGAGGTGAGTCTCATGTCATTTGGAACTCCAGGTACACAGGATGCAAGCAATCTGTCCATCAGACATCTTCATCCAGTGTGAGCCAGACTGGGGTCAGCAGCAACAGTAATGGTGGCTGGTATGTAGAGCTTGAAAACAGAATTACACATATTCTTTCACACTTCTTACACTTAAACCCTCAGGAGATATGGAGATTTACATGATGTTATTGTCATGGGGTAGAAACACAGAGACCACTCAGAAGGATCAAAGTTTGAAATGAGAGTCTCTATCAGCTGTGGTGACTGCCTGGAGAGAACCCCTTCTCATGGAGCTGACACTGACGGCATATTACAGAGAGGCTTTAATGACAAGGAACACAGAAAAACAACATCCTGGTCAGCAGTTGCAGTGGGAAGCAAGCATGCAGTTTAACAAGAGCCAAGAACATGCAGTTAGCTGGACTTTTGGATCCTGAGTTTCCAGAACAGGGTTGGGTGCTTTCCCATGGGACTTTTCAGAACAAGAGGTAGAAAGAAAAGGAGGTTTTATCTGTGACAGGTTGGAGAAACTTTTACCCTCTTATATTATTCCCAAGGTAGAAGCAAGAAAAGACTTTTGAGTCTTGACTTGTCCCAGCCCCCAGGACGTTGTTTGCAGAGGTGGAGATGGTCCCTGTACAGACGGTCCTTTGTGCTGGAATGACAGCATTCACTTCCACCTTGTTTTGCTCTTCCTATGTTGCAAGAAACTGTGGGTGAATGTTGATCCCCGTGGAAGTGACCACTTTTAAATTGCTCTTAGTTTTTGCGAAATGCTGCTGTTTCAAAACAGCACTTTAATCTATCACCTCCGTGCTTCCTCTCATGCTTAGCTGATAGTGTTTAATTTCTAAGGTGCTGGGCCTTTAGGCATTTTTATCTTCTTGGAAAAATTGGATTTCTGAAATGGACACAGAGGACAATTTTATGTTGTGGAGTACATTTTGCTTCTTAGCGCAATAGATACTTTGAGCATCTCCTTTGTTAGAAATACTGCTTTCTCGGGCCTATTAATTATCCTGATATGAGCTGAAATACTTTTCATTTCTAGGGGAGGCTGGGTGATAAATAAAGAAAATCTCCTGTGAACTTTTACCTTCAAATCTTTCCTCTGCAATATCCTTTCCCACTTTAGTTCAAGGGATGATTTAATGGACTGTAGCTGTCTTCATAACGATTTTTTTTTCCTTGTGAGCTAGAATGTTAAATTCTCTTTTTCCCAAATACCCTGTGCACTGGAGTCTTGAGAAAGGCAAATGAAGGCTGTTCTTCTCTTTCTTGAAGAGGTACTGACTCCTTTCGCACCACTTCATCCCGGGAAAGAGAGACCTTCAGGCATCCTAGATGCTCAGCTCTTGGGTTCCTTGCCTCCTGTTCCTCACCAGCCAGTATTGTGGTGTGTGTGTGTGTGTGTGTGTGTGTGTGTGTGTGTGTGTGTGTGTGTGTGTTGGGGGGAAGGAGGAACAGTTCAAGTGGTTTTAGATCATTGAGATGATGCCACAATTCTTGTGGAGTTAGATAGTAATGGTTCCATGGGAGGTAAAATAAATCAAAAACGTCAAACAACCTTTGGGAATCCTGTAAGAATGTATAATAGTGGAGATTAACGTAGGCCTCATTAAACCCAATAAACTATTTGAGTAGGTGTCTTTTTCTGTATTTGAGAATAAGGTATAGCATATTCGTACCGCCTACTGAAAGTCTCTCTAGCGTTTGAGGAGCACCAATCGGCCAGATGATCAGGAGCCGCGTGTGGGTGGATCCCGGGTGAGTGATGACTATGCGCGTCCACACAGAGAAGCTGAACATGCAGAAGCAACGTGACTGTTTATCATTTTCCTCTCCTTTTCGTTCCTTCCCTCTTAGTCCCTGACTTCCATCCCGACTCTGTCTTATTCCCAGCTATGGAGGAGAAATGGGTGACTGTGGGAGCTGAGAGGGCTTGGCATACAATCCTGCAGTCCATCAAGGCTGCGGTACCTGCCAGCATTCTTCCTCCTCCATCTCCAGAGAGTCGAGGCTGAACACGCTCAAGGGAATGCCAGAGGCTCCCTCTCTCAGCCTCTTGAGTAGAGTTAGTCGCTCACCTTCCTTCTTCCTTGCTGTTCCAGGTCCTCTTAGCTCTCCAGACCAGAAGTGATGTGTTTATTACTGCGTCTGGCCACCGGCGGCCCAAAAGTTGTTTTCTCGGGCTCTAGCTCAGCTTTCCCAGTCAACATTGGTTTCTCCCTTCCGGGTGCCTGGCTCTACTTTTAGGCTTATCTTCTTTCTCCTGCTCACCTCTCTCAATCAGAATTGTTTGGAAAATTCTCCCACATAATTCAGGATAAAGGTCACATATCGCCTCCTCTGGAATAGACCCCAGTGCTCTTCTTACTGTTCGGCGGGCTGGCAATGTACCTTTGCTCTGGTCCCTTGGCATCTGGAGTAGTGTTCTCTTGTGATATGGGACACTGTAATTACTGGTTTGTCTGAAAGAGGCTTGAGTATCATCTTGGTTATAAGTTTGGAGTTTAAAACTGTTTTCCAAGGCTTAAATGGTGGCTGTGTAATATCTTGGGTGTGGCAAAATATTATCATATTATGATATATGAATAAATAATTATCAATAATAATCCAAAGTGATACATTAGTTATTTTATTATTTATATATTAATGTGATGATGCTTGTTGCGTAGTACGTTTCTTAGTGTCATCATGTGTAACAGTGAGACGAATAACGACAGCTGTATGTAGGGGCGGGGCACACAGTGAGCATTCAGCTAAGGGACAACAGTGTGGCCTCCTATGTGACTGAGTCCATCTTAGGCAGGATCTTTTCTTGGTGTCTTACTTCAGTCTCAGTCTTCCTTCCTCTCCCTCTTTTATACCCCTAACTCCACCTAGTGTCTTCTCTCCCACACGCTACTGTTCACTTACGGGCTCCACCTCAAATATCAGTTATGGATGGTGATGCGGCAGTCATATGATTTCCCACAAGAGATCACTAAGTTTGATCAACTGTTTTGTAATTAGCCATATTCCAACCTAACTTTTCTCTTAGCAAACTTCCATATATTGTCAAAAGAAATTCTTTTTTAAAAAAATGATTTTTGAGACAGGGTTTTTCTGCATAGCCCTGGCTGTCCTGGAACTCACTCTATAAACCAGGCTGGCCTCAGCCCTGAAGATTTTCCTGTCTCTGCCTCCTAAGTGCTGGGATTAAAGGTATGCACCATTACCAGCCCACTATTTTTTTTTTTTTCTTTAAGAGAGGTGGAGAACATGCTATAAAATTTGAAGGTCCTTTTGGGAAGGAATGGGCCATAAATTTGTTCTGCCCTCACCTGTAGTGACTCCTAGTGGTAAATACTTGGAGAGCAAACCGTTATCTTAGGTGGAGAATCATTTGGGAGTGGAACAGACTGAAATAGCAACTGCAGTACATGGGCACACGTAATGTTTTTAGGGGTACAAGAGTACTAGGAGTGGAGAGATGCTATCTCACCAATGATGGGTCACTGAAGTCAAACTGTAGCAGAGTGGGGACTGCTGAGTGCAGACTGGTCAGAACCAGGCAGGAGAGAACTGCAGCTCTTGGCCACACCTTTGTTGTTTTCTTTGCTTATTAGCAAGATTTTGAGGGAGAGTGAGAATGAGAAGAACCAGATGGAAGGATGCCAGCAGAAAAGGTATTTCGGGGTCATGCTCATAGATTCAAGAAGGCCTGAATAATAGGTGAAGTAAAGCTGCTCTCTGAAGCATGGCTCTCTGTTCTCTCAAGTCCACAGTAGAGATTCTCAGACAAAGGCAGGCAGCTTGCTTGTATATGATCACATCTCTGCTTAAGTAACAAGAATATTTTGGTGTCCTATTATTCCCACTTAGTGAAGTGCTGGAACGGAAAGTTCTCAATGTTTAATGTAGACAGCGGTAGTAGGTAGAAAGGCAATGCTACCGTGCTGCCTCAGGACATTTAGCAGAGTTATAAATGATAGCTCTTTGCAGAGGTAATATGACTTTCGTTCTTATTCATGCTGCATCAGAGGGGAACATACGGTTTATAATATGTGCAAAGAGCAAACTGGTCATCAGGGAGGTGGATAGAGTGTGAAAGGAAACAATAAAGGACGGGGCTGGGGAGGTACAGAAAGAGTAGATAGCAGGAGCCGTGCTGAAGACTCCGAGCCTTGTTCTCGGGAGCACTGGGAGAATAGCAAGTGGGTCACACTTGGTTTTCCAAGATCATTCTAAGTGTGCCGTGGGAAAAGGCTGGACGGTGCAAGAAAATAAACGGCAATGCAGCTGTGAAGCCACTGCAACAAGTGGCCATGCATGATGTCTGGTGCAGGAAAGGGATACTCAAGACTAACAGGGTTCCTTTGGGTCGTGAGGCAAATGGAGAGACATCTGGAAGATGAACTTTCTCAGTATCTGAGTTCGACAAAGCTATGGAAGCAATTACATGAATGTGTGTGTGCTAGCTGTTCTCTGCATCAATGGCTGGAACAGACAGCTCTTCAGTAGTTTTATCAAGAGAAATTTATTTCTCAACCACTTAACTGTCCTTTGTAGGTGGGAATGGTATGGATGGACTCCTCTGTATGCTAATTCTTCATCCATCCATTAGAACATTCTTCTAGGCCTTTGGTAATCTTTAATTCACTTGACAGAATGAATATTACCTGGGGCTTAAGGCCTTGTGCTTATAAATGATAAACATTGCTTCCTCTCTCCCAGAAGATACCACATAGCTAGTGTCAACAGCAAAAATATCCAAAGGGCTTGTTAAAATCTATACACAAAGGAAGAGAACCTGTCAAGGAAACTGGACAAGAGATCTAGAGACACCAGGATGAAGATTTAGGATTCTAAGAAAAAAAGGAAGAAAAATGCCACCAACATCAAAACATTCTGTGGAGAGTAAGGGAAGGAGGAAGAGGAACAACTCCTCGTGGCAACTGCACTGGGGACTGGGAACCACACTGCTGTCCATGAAGGACTGTGGGAGAGCATACGATAGGAGCAGAAGGCTTAGTGGATTCTCTGGTATACACAAGCCATCAATACACAGGGAATGGATTGTTCAAGAAACATACCTCCCAACATCATATTAATACTTAGAAATTCAAGAGTTCCCATGTTATAATGGGGATTTTTTTATCATGTAGTCAATATTTATCCACAGTGTCTGAAATCCAAATATTAGAAAATATATGGACTGTACATAATTATAAATATACAACTATAGATAGCATCATAAATGATAGTATAAGAAAATCACATGATTCAGTTTTGGGGGAGCCCATTCTCCTGGTTACATTACATCTGTTGCAAACATTGCTGCAGTAGTTTAAGCCAGTACCTTTACCACTAATAAAGAATGTTCATTCTGTTCAAATATCCATCTCAACGATGTGACCAAGGAATTTGACAAGCTGTTTACTCTGGGAATCATGGCAGATCCCCTCTTTCTCCTGTGACTGGTTTGGGAATAAATTTGTGATTCCATCGAGACCAGAGGAACACTTATTGGAAAGCACAGGCACAGTTTGTTATAGTTTTAAAGGGGCATATGGAAGAAGCAGCATTTTAACATCTCATGTGGAAAATGGAGCACTGGCAGCCCGGCTGTCTCACAACTATGGGAAGAGCCAGCCACAGGGCAAGCTCATGGGCTGGCAAGAGAAACACGGAAACTCCCTTCCTTAGAAGAAGAAAAAGTACCTTTCTTTCATAATTCTTACTTACTAAAGCGCTTTTCTGTTGGTTTCAGCTAAAACTAATACATTTTCACATTACTCTTCTGTATTTAACTGTATGAATGGCATCTATTTGTCCGTTCTTCCCTTCATCTGTGCAGGCACTCACTTACTTACCTATCCCAGACTTGCACTTTTAACTTATACCTTTGACCAAAATGGTGTAAAATGGTGAATGAAACAGGTTTGTGTGACTTTTGATTTTCATGGAGGCCAGCACCACCCTGAAGATCCAGGCAATGAGGGCCTTAACGAGATTGTGTCCTGTTACTTCCCAGAGAAGTCTAGAGTGCTGTAGCTGCTTCTCAGCCAATCAGAACATACAAAGCAGTCACATGCTAGAGAAGAAGTAGAGTATTTGATCTGAATGGAATAGCAAATGCTGATAATGATAAAACTTGAGAGATATCGTGCATGCTGATTTGGTAGCCATCATTCATTTCAGGCAAAGAATATGGGGCTTAGGTTTGTTCAATGGCGTTGCTGCTAATGATCAACCACTAGAAAAAGTTCCCCATATTCCCCTGTGGCTTCTATAGGAGGATGTGGTAATCTGAAGGTCACAGGTCTGGTCATATGTCATCCTAGGCTTTCTCCCCAGTGTCTCCAGCATTGAGATGGAAAATTTGCCACAATAATATTGGTGAAAGTGAACATGGGTAGAAGTAAATAAAAGCTACATTTAAATAATCTATATTAAATTAAGTAATATATTTTATAGTAACCAGATTAGAATAAGTTTTGTATTCGAGAGACTCTGTGGTGGTGGTATGAGTTTGAATTGTTGGAGATCATTAAGAAAATCTAACATGCAGATTATGTCCCCCTTGTCTGAAATGCTACAACTCCCCAAACTTCTGGAGTACAAAAGGAATTTTAAAGGATTTAGATTTTTTTAAAGTTTGGTGTTTTTGATAGACTTAGAAAAGGAAGTGTTTATTTCAGCTTTCAACTCTCAGCTTACCCTCCACTGAAGGAAGTCAGGGCAAGAACTTGAGACAGGAACCTGGAGGCAGGTACTTAGGTGGAAACAATGGAGGAGTGCTGCTTACTTGCTTGGGCCCTAAGGATTTCTTGGTTTGGCTTTTTTATATCATCCTAGCACATCTCTCCAGGATTAGGACTTCCCACAGTGCACTGGGCCCTTCTCTACACCAATCACTAACTAAGAAAATGCCCCACACACGTACAGGACAATGTGATGGAGGTGATTTCTCAGTTGGGATTTCTTCTTCCTGCATGATTCTCCCTTATAGTAAGATGACGAAAACTAGCTAGCACATACATGTTGAATGTGTATTAGAGTCAGACAACATGTCACTTAAGTTGATACATGTAAATGATACTGGAATTATGGCTTTGGTGTTATAAGTTCATGAATAGTATTTGAAAGTATCATAAGTCTTGTTTACTATGCAATAAAGTTTATTCATTTATTTGCCAAGAGTTAGCCTTACATTAAAAAAGATCTTGTCTATGTTTGTGGTTCCTATGTAATCCTTATATTGAAATGCTTAAGGCACTCAGGAGTATCATGTTTAAAGTTTCTCAAATTAAATATATTGAATTAATTTTAAAGCTTAACTTAAAATGATCAAAATTGAAAAATTAATATTGTTAAGAGAAAAATTAACTAACTAAATTTAACAACTTACAATATATGGATTAGGCAGTGCTGACTTGAGAAGAGGTACCAGGAGATCCACTTAGCAAACCATCAGGAAATGGGAGATGGCAGAAGCACTGGCTACCCACAGGCATGCATTCATCTTGCTTGGACAATGTTTGTTCAGTTAACTGCTAATGACTGATGGAGACTTGGTTATTTGTATTCTTAGTTGGGTCTTCTGTTTCTATCTATGATTATGGTTGACTTAAAGATATTTTTCAATGTTTTTTACTTTAATTAAAATAATTTAGTTTTCTTTTCTTCTTCCAAATCCTCCCATGTCCCACCACCATCCCCCTACTCCCTCTCAAATTCATGGCCACTTACTAATTTAAATATTAAATTAAATATAGATGAGGATGAGTCCATTTAGTGTTACTTATATGTATATGACTTCTGGGACAAACACTTGGTATTAGATAACAAATTAGAGGACTCATCTTTAGGAAGGACTACTTCTTCCTTTCTCAGCATTCCTTAGGTACAGTAGTTCTTCATTTAAGACAACCACCTCTCCCCCCATGAAATCTCTCCCTTTTGTGTTAGCATATGAACTAACTGTTGGGATATCGTGAGTGTAGCTTTCCTGTCATGTCTAGGAGACATAATCTCATAGCATGCTTCTAATTCTTTGGCTCTCTAACTCTTCTGTCCCCTCCTCCACCATGTTTCCTGAGCCCTAGGTGTAAGAGTTGTTTGTAGATGTATCTGTTGGACCTGGATAGCAGACAAACAATTGATCTCTGCATATTGACCAGTTGTGGTTTTCTGTGGTGGTCTCTGTCTGCTGAAAATGAAAAAAAAAAAAAGCTTCTTTGATACTGGGTGAGAGCTATACTTATCTATGGCTAAGTTTTAGAATGATTTAGGAATTATGCTGGTCTAGTAAATTGGTAGGACTGGGTTCTTCTCCAAGATCTATGACCTCAACATTCCTGGGCAGTTGACTAGGTTTAAAGTCCCAGGCATGTTCTACCTTCTTTTAAGTAAGTTTTAAATTCAATGAGACAGCTGTTGGTTACCACCAAGTTATAAGTGTCCCCACCGCACCTGACAGTGGTCTCAGGCCCTAGGGAGAGAGCCTATATGTTGTTTTTCTAAATGTTTGTGTTGTCAAATTGCTTTCTAAATATTATATTTATATCCATCCATATGTTGTTGTAGTTGTTGTTTCTGCTCCCAACCTTGGTCAGAAAGGCTTCTTACTGCATTGTATTGGAGTTAATGCAGGAACTCATTACCATGCAAAAGACTGAGAATAAGTGGGTGTGAGTGCTCAGGCATAAAGATATCAACCTTCTGCCTGAAGCTCAGGAAACACCTCAGATGGGATGGAAGAAAGCATAGCTGGAGGGTAGGGAGGAGACCTGTTTAATGTCACCTCTGAATGTGACAGGGATGCTGCATATATGAACTTGATTCAGCTCTGGTTATAAGATAAAGCCAGTTAAAAATTCCATCACAGTGGGAGAAAGGTGCTTCCAAAGCCCTACCCTAAGCAACTATTGGCAGTTGGTAAATTTGTGCTTTTAAAGAAAGAAAACACACTTTAATAATAAAGCATGATGAGGGGACAAAGACTTGATGGCTTAGGCCTAATATGTGAGCTTCCAGGTTCACGCATCAAAAGGATCTGTACTTCAGACCTCCACGTACACAAGTCAAGAGGTCCAGTTTTATTTTCCCTTAGTTAATTTGAGTTGACCTTATGCTAAGCACAATCAAGAGACCTTGATATAGTAAATTTAGCATATATATATAATTTTATATCAGAAATGACATAAATTATTTCCTGAGAAGAACTACAATGGTAGTAGTTCTGGTAGTAGACAGGTAGTAGACAGTAGAACTGGTAGTAGACAGACTAAAAAAGTTTAGTCTGTCTACTACCAGTGTGGATTGATTTAAACCAAGAATGAAAATAATTCATCATCTTCACCTTCAAATTATGTCTCTATTGGTGGCTTTCTGATACCCGGTGTCTTCCAAGGGAGAATTTCCTGACTTTCCAAGTACATATTTTTGTTATTATGCTCTATCATTTTGCTACATTTTTAAAATATGTGAAACTTAAGATATGCAGTAAGTTTGGAGTTAATAAAATGACTTTGCAGCCTTCCACAGATGTCCTCCCTAACCCCTCTCTTTAAAGGAAACTCCACTCCCAGCACCTCAGCTGTTTCTCCTGAAGCCATTTCCACACTTTTAAATGGAAAGCTTTAATTGTCACTTCCCAGTTGTTAACTGTAGGTGCAGTTAATGGCTTTCCTTTGGTAGGTGAGCGTTTCCACCTGTATGCAGCTGCATTTCTAATTCTTTCACACTCACCTCCTAAATGTAGTTATAGCACTGCTACTCCATATGCAGTATTCAGATTCATTTGCTATTTAAAGTCTCTGTATGTCCAATGCTGTTTTATTTGTCCAATGCTATTTAAAGTCTCTGTCCAATGGTGGTTTGTTTTCTTTCATGATTCATTCTCTCTCTCTCTCTCTCTCTCTCTCTCTCTCTCTCTCTCTCTCTCCTCCCTATATTTAGTAACTGCCTCAAATATTTTTTACTCACTTAGTTTTCAACATGGACCTATGTTGCGGCCTGAGCTGCCCCACGTTGGGTGCCAAAATGTCACAGACTACTCTGTCAATGTTAGAACCCACACTGCCAAAAGCCTTGGGGGCTAAATTGTTAGAGCTTCTCTGGTCCACAGGTTCAGCAAGAGAGAGAGTGAGGACGGATGCGAAGAATGGAGACCAGAGAGAGTGTGATTCAATCTCATTTATTCTTCAGTCTCTCTTCTTCTCTCCAAGTCCCTAGTTCCTAGTACCAAGTCTCAGGTCCTAATTCCTAGTTCCAGCTATAATAAGTCTCAAGTCCTAATCCTTGTTCCAGCTGTAATAAGTCTCAAGTCCTTCTCCAAGTTACAAGTTCTTGTCCAAGTGTCTGTCTTGAGTACAAGTGTCTAATAAATTCTTCTGTCTGCCTCTCGCCTTTTATGTCTCACTTCTAAGCCATGCCTTTAAGTCATGCCTTTAAGTCACACCTTTAAGTCTTATCTCTAAATCACACCTTTAAGTCTCACACACCCAAGGGAAAATCCTGGGTATCTAAAACAAGATGTTATCAGAGTGTGCTCAGCTGTTGTAGGCTATTGTAAACAAGTCTCTTGTCAGGGTATATGGCTCAAGATGGCTGCAAGGATGATAGCTGCCTTCTGTTGGCTCCCTATAGACCCATTTTAGTCTTTTGGCAGTCATGTGACAAGACATTGCAAACAGAATGGTTATAAGGACTGGCACTTAGTTCTCACAATTCTAAGGACTTTATAAAGTCCATGATCCAAGACTGGCAGAATTCTGTTTGTAGTTATGTTGATACTTTAGATCTATGTCTTTACATGATGATGGGATAGTCAACTCTCTGGCCTGTCTTAGCCCTTAATTCCTGTCATGAGGGGTTTTCTCTGATGACCTATTCATCCCCTGAAGACTTCTGATAGCCCCTAGCATTATCAAACTGCTGACTATACTTTCATAAATGAAGTAAACTTGAATACGAAAACATCAGAACATAACAACATACTACTAATTAGGCTGTGCATTTGAGAATATCTATACATTTGGAAAATGTCAATACTATTTTCCAAAGCTAGTTCCAACAAAACTTTGTCAGTCTCTGTATTGGTCAGTGATCTGCTGCTTTGAAGAGATACTATGACCATGGCAACTCTTATAAATTGAAGCATTTAACTGGATTTGCTTACAGTTTCAGGGTTTAGTTCATTATTGTCATGGCAGGGAGCATGGCTGCATGCAGGCAGACACGGTTCTGGAGAAGTAGCTGAGAGTTTTACATCTGGATCTGTATTTAGCAAGAAGATAGAGAACAACTGAGGAAAAACCATTAATTAGGGCTTTTGACACCACTAAGTGCACCCTAGTGACATACTTCCTCCAAAGAGGCTACTCCTATCCCAACAAATAGTGCCACACCCTAAAAATTAAATTTATAAGGTCTAGGGACCATTTTTTAAAACTTTATTGATTGTGAGTTTCCCATCATACATCCCAGTCACATTTGTCTCCCCATCCCCTTGTATCCTCTCTCCATCCTTGAAACCTCCCCTTATAAGAAAATTTAAAAAGTTCAAAACTCAAAAATAAAATAAAAATAAAAACAAATAATAGGAAATATCTCACCATGGAAGCTATAATGTGTCTCAATGTGTCCTATAGTATATCCCTACATTCATACATAATTGCAAAAAGTCACTGGAAGGTCTTGGGAGAGCTTATGTACCACCATGAATATTGGATCACCTCAGGGACTCCATCCTGCTTTCCTGTTATTGCTCTGTGTTATGGAGACCTTGTAGCTTTGGCTCAGCAGGACTGGCCTTTTTACGTGTTCCAAGTGATGTAGATTTTTGGGGTGGAACAACTCAAAGCCCTGGAACTGGAATCTGGAGAGTAGCTGAGATGGTCAGGCTCTCCCAAGTCCACACCACCAGGATGAACTCTCAGCACTGCTCTGTCTAGGCCCCTCAATGTTGCCATGGGCAGAAGGCAGGGTCAGCTCTCCCACTCTCCTGCCCTCAGGCTGGCTCACCTCTATCCACGCCTCAGCTCCATCTGAACAGCTTGATTGTTTGGCCCAGTCAAGGCACAGGACCCACTCTCTCAAGTGTTTCATCCAGGAAGGAACTGGGCCAGCTCTATTGTTCTCACACCTCGGGACTGGGGCCAGCTTACCCATCATCATGACCCTGGGGCCAGCTTTCCAGACTGTTTCAGGTGGTGAAGGTCGAGATGGGCAGAGGTGGGCAGAAGGCATTACCCCTGCAAGCCACTTTACTATAGATGAGAGGCAGGGCCAGCTCTCCTGACTGCCTCAAGTGGCAAGGGTCAAGGGGGCAGAAGACATTACCCCTACCTCCATCCCCACACACAAGCCACCTCACAGAAGACAAGTGGCAGGGCTACTCTCCAGCACATTCGTATTCAAACCTCCAGTCTTGTACTTCCTGTAGCACCAGGTCTCACCATCGAGATCATATCTTCTTCCCTTCTGGTCTGAAGCACAGACCAGAAGCTCTTATGACTTCCTGTGTGACTGACATCACCTTCACCCTCTTCACAGGCTTTCTTTCTTTCTTTCTTTCTTTCTTTCTTTCTTTCTTTCTTTATTTTTTCCTTCTTTCTTCCTTCTTTTTTTTTTGAGGAACTAGCAGTACAATAGATGCAAATAGTCAAATACTCAAGGAACAAGCAAGATAATAAACACAAATAGTCAAAGAACAAGCAAGGCAATAAACAGAGTTCCATAATCATTCCTGTGATCACTATTTCTAAGGGCTTATCAGAATGACCAAAGTATCTGAGCCTACTTCCCTGTCCTAGTTCAAAGTCATTTTCCTGTCTGAAGCCTACTTCCTTGTTCTAGCCTAAAATTTCGATTCCTGCCTGAAATTACTTCTTTGTTCTAGCCTAATGTCAGATTCCTGCCTGCATCCCATTTCACAGACTTTCTTTACCGATCACCTATGCTGACTGACACGCTAGGTTTCAAACCTTTCCTTTTCCTTCCTTTCTTCCTTCCTTCCTTTTCTTTCCTTCATCTCTCCCTCCATCCCCCTCTCTCTTTCTTTAAATAATTTTTTTATTTTATGTATATGAGTACACTGTAGTTATCTCAGACACACCAGAAGAGGGCATTGGATCCTACTACATATGGTTGTGAGCCATTATGTGGTTACTGGGAAGTGAACTCAGGACCTCTGGAAGAACAGTCAGTGCTCTTAACTGCTGAGTCATCTCTCCAGACCTCCTTTTCCACTTTCAGTTGACTTGCTGCATGGATTGTTGGCACGTTTCTGTATTAGGTGCTTGGAAATGATTACCATTTACAATAGTAGGTCCTGAAATGGTTTATTCTGCTATATTTGGATTGGTGTTTGGGCTTGATATACATTTTGGGTTTAAAATAATTTGCTCTAGATTTTTGGCATAGCTTCTCTGTCTTCCAGGAACTAAAATTGTTAGAGGAAACCCTACACTTCATTTTTTTTCTCTAAGCAACATTTTAAATCTCCTTATTTTATTTAATCAGTTCTCCATAGCCTTCTAGCATTTTTGGTGATTTCATGAGCTGAAGGAACTTATAGATTCCTGAAGTGTCTTTTAAAATATATTTAAATAGAGAATACAAAAGACAGTGTGTGCCCATGCTTATTACAGGGCAGTTGTATGTATTGTGTGGTATTGGTGCAAGGTTTGGGAGGCTTTGTTTGAAGCCCATTATACAAAATGTGTGCTTTTCAAGGTCAAAGTTTCTCTCGTTGTCTCATAACTTTATAGCATTGACAACATATATCTTGTTTTTTCTTTCCTATCTTTATTTTCTTTTCTATTCCTATGAGATTCAAGAATGTGTGTAAAAAGAAAGCTGTATGAATACAAAACTGGTTTTGATTACATTATAAAAAAGTCCTTTGTCTCTAACCTAGAAGCATTGTATATTCTGCCAGAATTTATGAAATTGTGGCAGCTAACTTTTAGTTTGTAAATTGTATAAAACCTAAGACTCTTTATAGTTCTGGGCCCTGGTGATATACTGCAGGCCTTTTGCATTTATTTTAAAAGAACTAAATGAGGGCCTTTTTTTTCTAAAATCAAAGCTCTCTAGAGAAAGAATCCTACTTATAATGTATGTGTTATATATGCATACAAGTCAAAGATGGTTTATTGTGTGAATTTAGCTTATGCAATTATGAACTTTAAAATGTCCTGACATCTTCAATCTGGTGTCCCAGGTGAGCCAATAGATACTTCTAGTTTATATCCAAAGTCCATAGAAGTGGGAGAGACCATAGTCTGAGAGTGAGGAGGCATAGAACCAAAGCAGCTGATATGTGAGTCTGAGAATAGAAGCAAGAAGATGCTTAGGTCAAGCAGGGAATGCTTGCTCTTAGCTTTTACTGTTTTGCTTAGTTCTTTAGATGGTTTGGTTCAGCTACCAGTGCTAGTGAGAAAGACAGGTTATACTCTCCAGATTCAAATGATCCTATCTTTTAGAAACACCTGCAGAGACTTCCCATTTTCATTGGACTATCACTTTTATACATCATGTTAGTTAAATTTTGGACCATCTGTATGTCAGTCCACTTTTTAAAAATCATATATTTAAATGTCTTTGTATTCTATTTTCCTAGTTTATCTTGAATTGATATTTCAGTATTAAATGAAAGTTCTTATTTTCAAATAATTATGGATCCATATTCAGTGGTTAGAATTGATACAGTGAGATTGACCCTCTGTGAGTTTTGCTGGTTACTATCAATGATAATACTTTGCAAAAACTACAGTGTGGTGTCACATCTAGGATATTGACATTGAGATGCAGAAGGAAGACTGTGTTCACTTAAAGGATCCTTCAGCTTCATTTTTTGTAGACACACCCACTTCCTTTCTCTCCCCTACGCCTTAGTCCCAATAGTCACGAATTCATTTTCATTTTTACATGTTTGTCATTTCAAGGATGAAATAAATAGAATCATATAGAGTAAAGGTTTTACATTGCTAGTTTCACTTAGTTAAGTTTCCCCAAGCTTCATGCAAGTTGTATATATTGTTTTCTTCTTATGGCTGAGTAAGATTTCATAGTACTGATAGGCCACAGTTAATTTAACAATTCAATTAATGTAGGACATTTGAGTTGTTTCTAGTTTTGAATATTATAAATACAGCTTAGGATTTCCATTCATGTTTGGGCAAAACACTAATGAAGAAACTTTCGGGGTGTGACATTTGCTTTTATTAACTATGGGCTCCTCTGGGTACTGATTCTGTGTAACTCTCTAGTCTTCTGTGGAATTTCTAGTAATCAATATCTAGAAGCAGGTTCTCCAGTACATACACACACCACACACACACACCACACACACACACACACACACACACACACAGAGAGAGACTCACATACACTCATAAACACAGACACAGAGACACAGAAACACATCAGATACAGACACACAGACACATATACATATTCACAGACTTACACACACTCACAGACACAAACACACAGGCATACACACACACACACACACACACCACACACACACACACACACACACACATGTGCACATACACAGCCATGCTGCTAGGATTCTGGATTGAAGCAGGTGTCCTGCTCCCACCCTGCCCTGAGTCCAGACGCACTGAAATACCCACTGCTCTAGTGTTCATCATCAGGTTCCTTCAGAGATGGGGAGACCTGGGATTTCAGCAACTCCGTGTTCAGGCTTTTAGTGATTCTTCTTAGGGCAGAGTTGTCTTCCCCATCTTCCTTGTCTTCCCCTGTAAGTCCGTGGTCTCACTCTGCACAGGTGTCGGTGGATGGCATTTGCTTACTGCCTTTGCGTAGCCCCTTCTGCTGCCCTCTGGGTTTTCTGTACCGTGCTCATGTGACATCCCTTCTCCTCCTCCTCTCAGTGGCCTATGATTCTTGTTTCCGTCTGTCTTTCACTGTATTTATCTATATTTAACTTCTAGCCCATGACCTTTCTTGTCCTTCAATCGTTTCCAAATGGATTTTATTTTACAATTTAATAGAATTTTAAAAGGAGAGTAAATAATCATGGTATTTTCGCTTGGAATTTTTAACCTTTCTATAGTATAGTATCTGCTTACAGCTGACAGTCCAAACCAACAGAGGCAAATTGTACTAGCAGCAATGGGGGAATTTTCTGGAAGGTATTGAGAGTTCCAGACAGAAATAGAACCTACCCAGAATGTTAAAACAAATGTGAATGAATGTTTATAGAGGCCCAGACTGGACTTAAGGGATAAACAAAGTGTGTGTGGCGCTTGGTCCAGTGAGAGTGGAGAGACATTACTATCTGTAAGATGGAAAGGAGAAAGGTGATAACAATGTTAGCAGCCTGCAGGAGGGATGCCGGCAGGTTATGGAGAGAGATGGGTATTAGCTAAGAGACAACAAGACATGCGGGAAGAGGAAAGAAATATCTGGCTTATTTCTGGGTCAACACATTGCAGAGATACTTGCATGCTCATGTTTATAGTAGCTATATTCACTGCAGCTAAGTTTGGAACCAAGCTAGGTGTCTTCACAACAGAGGAATGGGTGAAGCTTTTCATAGCCCTAAAGAACAAAATTATGACTTTATAGGATGAGAGATGAAACCAGAGAGTTCAACCAGGCCAGAAAGACAAATAGTACAAATTTCTCTCATTTGTAGTTCCTAGATTTTATATGATTCATAAAGGCTATGTGTTTATATGACATGAAGGAGAACAAAATATTCTGGGGAGGGAAGGGGACTAACAAATGCACAGAGGAATAATAAAGAGAGATAGGGGCTCTGGAGTAAAAGGTGCTCAATGCATATTGTATGTTTGTGCGAAAGTGTTCTTCTATAACACAGTGCAGACATGAATATTGTTATGAAACTTGAGTGGTGG
>NW_023046511.1:15000-51642 GCF_011762505.2 Arvicanthis niloticus
CCCCCCCCCCCCCCCCCCCCCCCCCCCCCCCCCCCCCCCCCCCCCCCCCCCCCCCCCCCCCCCCCCCCCCCCCCCCCCCCCCCCCCCCCCCCCCCCCCCCCCCCCCCCCCCCCCCCCCCCCCCCCCCCCCCCCCCCCCCCCCCCCCCCCCCCCCCCCACCCCCCCCCCCCCCCCCCCCCCCCCCCCCCCCCCCCCCCCCCCCCCCCCCCCCCCCCCCCCCCCCCCCCCCCCCCCCCCCCCCCCCCCCCCCCCCCCCCCCCCCCCCCCCCCCCCCCCCCCCCCCCCCCCCCCCCCCCCCCCCCCCCCCCCCCCCCCCCCCCCCCCCCCCACCCCCCCCCCCCCCCCCCCCCCCCCCCCCCCCCCCCCCCCCCCACCCCCCCCCCCCCCCCCCCCCCCCCCCCCCCCCCCCCCCCCCCCCCCCCCCCCCCCCCCCCCCCCCCCCCCCCCCCCCCCCCCCCCCCCCCCCCCCCCCCCCCCCCCCCCCCCCCCCCCCCCCCCCCCCCCCCCCCCCCCCCCCCCCCCCCCCCCCCCCCCCCCCCCCCCCCCCCCCCCCCCCCCCCCCCCCCCCCCCCCCCCCCCCCCACCCCCCCCCCCCCCCCCCCCCCCCCCCCCCCCCCCCCCCCCCCCCCCCCCCCCCCCCCCCCCCCCCCCCCCCCCCCCCCCCCCCCCCCCCACCCCCCCCCCCCCCCCCCCCCCCCCCCCCCCCCCCCCCCCCCCCCCCCCCCCCCCCCCCCCCCCCCCCCCCCCCCCCCCCCCCCCCCCCCCCCCCCCCCCACCCCCCCCCCCCACCCCCCCCCCCCCCCCCCCCCCCCCCCCCCCCCCCCCCCCCCCCCCCCCCCCCCCCCCCCCCCCCCCCACCCCCCCCCCCCCCCCCCCCCCCCCCCCCCCCACCCCCCCCCCCCCCCCCCCCCCCCCCCCCCCCCCCCCCCCCCCCCCCCCCCCCCCCCCCCCCCCCCCCCCCCCCCCCCCCCCCCCCCCCCCCCCCCCCCCCCCCCCCCCCCCCCCCCCCCCCCCCCCCCCCCCCCCCCCCCCCCCCCCCCCCCACCCCCCCCCCCCCCCCCCCCCCCCCCCCCCCCCCCCCCCCCCCCCCCCACCCCCCCCCCCCCCCCCCCCCCCCCCCCCCCCCCCCCCCCCCCCCCCCCCCCCCCCACCCCCCCCCCCCCCCCCCCCCCCCCCCCCCCCCCCCCCCCCCCCCCCCCCCCCCCCCCCCCCCCACCCCCCCCCCCCCCCCCCCCCCCCCCCCCCCCCCCCCCCCCCCCCCCCCCCCCCCCCCCCCCCCCCCCCCCCCCCCCCCCCCCCCCCCCCCCCCCCCCCCCCACCCCCCCCCCCCCCCCCCCCCCCCCCCCCCCCCCCCCCCCCCCCCCCCCCCCCCCCCCCCCCCCCCCCCCCCCCCCCCCCCCCCCCCCCCCCCCCCCCCCCCCCCCCCCCCCCCCCCCCCCCCCCCCCCCCCCCCCCCCCCCCCCCCCCCCCCCCCCCCCCCCCCCCCCCCCCCCCCCCCCCCCCCCCCCCCCCCCCCCCCCCCCCCCCCCCCCCCCCCCCCCCCCCCCCCCCCCCCCCCCCCCCCCCCCCCCCCCCCCCCCCCCCCCCCCCCCCCCCCCCCCCCCCCCCCCCCCCCCCCCCCCCCCCCCCCCCCACCCCCCCCCCCCCCCCCCCCCCCCCCCCCCCCCCCCCCCCCCCCCCCCCCCCCCCCCCCCCCCCCCCCCCCCCCCCCCCCCCCCCCCCCCCCCCCCCCCCCCCCCCCCCCCCCCCCCCCTCCACCCCCCCCCCCCCCCCCCCCCCCCCCCCCCCCCCCCCCCCCCCCCCCCCCCCCCCCCCCCCCCCCCCCCCCCCCCCCCCCCCCCCCCCCCCCCCCCCCCCCCCCCCCCCCCTACCAGAGGCTGAAAATATCAGAGGCAGATGCTTGCAGCCAACCATTGGACTGAGCTCAGCATGCCCATGGAGGAGTTAGAGAAAGGTTTTGAAGGAGCTGAAGGGGTTTGCAACCCATAGAAGAACAAAAATATCACCAACAAGACACCCTCAGAGGTTCAAATAATTAAACCACCAACCAATAATACACGTGAAGGACCCATGGCTTCGCTGCATATGTAGCACCACATGGCTTTGGCTTGGGCATCATGGGAGTGGGCCTTGCTCCTGTCAAAGCTTGATGCCCCGATGTAGGAGGAGAATTTGAGGGTGGGTAGGTGGGTGGTGGAACAATCCTAATAGAAAACAGGGGGTGAGGTGGAATGGGGGTTCCTAGGTTGGGGGCCCCCAGAAAGAGGATAATTTGAAATGTAAATAAAGAATATATCCAATTTCTTTTTTTTAAAAAAAAGGAAAATAAAAGAATTTGGAACCAAGAATCAATTGAGTATAATTCCATTTTTCCCTTTATTGTTGTAACATTCACCCACTGTGAATTGACCATCTCCAGGGCCACTGTGATTTGACCATCTCCAGGACAAAATTCACTGGAGTTTATACATTTAAAGAATATGTATTTTCACCTTCTATTTGGTTTGAAATATTTCACTGTAGCAAAGAAACATTCTTCACCCATTATTGATTGTTCCCTCCCATATGCCAGACTGCAATCACACTGCTTCTGATTCAATATGGGATGTTCTCCCTACCCTCACTGACAGTCAAAGATCTTATAAGTTGCTTGTGAGAATTCAAGAGCAATATTAAGTCTTAAGTAAATGTGGTAAGACATTTTAATTTACTTTGCCCTTTTATACACGTAAAGGAATGGGTTTTCTAAAATTCTTATCAGCAATTAGAAAAGAAAGGAGAGAATCACAGATGTTGGCTTACTTGGGTTCTAAGTAACCTTTCTACAGCACCAGATATCTCACGGCTAGAGCCGACTGAATCTGAGTTTCTCTACACATAATACTTTTGGGTAAAGTGACTTATTGATATTAGAATTCAGAACAGACAGATGTTGCAAGAAGGATATAATATCCAAGGTATTCCTAGTCAAAAGTAGGAGGAATTTGGAGATTGGTAAATAGACATTTTGTCCAAAGTAAGAATAAATGAGTTAAATGTTAGCCAGACAGGGCTGAGCTGATATAGTGGAGGTCTGATTGTTTTCCCACTGAATACTTTAGGGAATCATGATCACAGGATTTTTAAAGTGTCACTGACATGGAGAAGCAAATAACAAATGTAAAATATAATACAAAATTTTAAATGCATTTTCATATTTATTTATGTGAGTATATGTAAATTGAAATGTACATGTAAACATATAAGAGGGATTACATTCTCTAGGAAGTACTAGTGAGTTTATAGCTCTTGTAAAACTTGCATCAAAATGGAAGCAGTAACTGGGATACTAAATGAAAATCTTAGGGATTTTCATTTGTTTCTCTATTCTTTTGATAATTTTTGAAGTATCCACATGATTAGATGGTAACTTATACCCTAAGCAAAACATAGAGGCTGCTGTATTTATTGACAATAGAGGACAGTAAAACAGTAATCTATTATTAGATAATTTTTACTCAGTTTTCCTTGATAATTTCAGGAAGAAGAAAAAACATTGATTATTTGAAAAAAAATGAAAGAAAAAACAAAACAAGTCTATATTCCTCTGCAGATACAAATGACTTTTGAGCTGGGTTGACACTCAGAAAGTTCCTGGTGTTAGTGTCTTAATCATGGCCTTTTAGTTGAGTCTACCCCAACTTCTCCAATATTTCTTTTCTACTTTAAAACACTGATAAATAAGTTTTAATTCTTTTACACATTTTAACCAAATGTCAGCTAGTCATTAGTGCTAAAATTAGAAGAAAATTAAACAATATTTGGTGTAGGTTGGGTGGAGCCTATTGAGGCAGCCCCTTTTTCATGCTTCACATATGCCATAAAGAAGTGGCAGATACCCATTAAGGGTCTGTGAGCATGACCTATAGTCATTGTGGCATACTGTGCAGCCAATAGACATTAGCTGAAGGGATGAACTCTCTACCTGTTCTTCTATTGCCCAGGAAACAAACCAACAAAAAACAAAACAACAAAAAAAATGTTGGAAGCTGGTCTATCCAACCACATAGTGTTGGATGTCCTTGCTTTCTGAACACAGTAAAGGTGGAAAACTCTACTTCATCTCACGGACCTGAGCGTGCTGCTATCAGTGGCATTAACATTTTTAATAAATATTTCTTAAAAGAATAATCTGCATTAGTGTCTTTTTGACCCTAAAATCTGAGACCTTATGTTATATGTGGTGGTTCAATGTGTCACCCTCAGTCTTCTGTAGTTATACCTGACACATCCTGCTAAATTGTGATGCCTGAGATATCACAAAAATATCTGAAGGTCTTATTTAATACTAAATATTTGTTATCCCTCAAGACATCTCTCATAATGTTTTAGCCATTAAATACTTAATGGATTCTATAATATAATAATTATGATGTTTTTGGGCTATACTATGGCAGATCACTGATAGGGAATACTGTGCATGTCAAAGTCCTTAGTGTCTGTAACATAATCTGAAATTATGAAAAACAGATTTCCTCCAATCGGTTTCTTCAAATTTTATATTTTAATAACTTCCCTTGAAAATGTATTCAAAGATAAAGGTAGGACATGACAGGCAGCACATTGATTATCAAGGGCAAATAACACTAATCTTAAAGACAGTAAGAGATAATTTGTTCTGGAGTAATTTTAAGTGACTATGGTCTGGGAACACATATTTAGCTTACCCAAGATTCCATGGTTCAATGTGGAAGCAGTTTCATGGAGTTTTACAGTTTATAGAACAAAGAGAATTATAAATCAAGGCAAGTTTAAAGTACATTGGTGGGTACATCAGAGAGGCAGTAAAGGCAAGATGGGGAAGCTTTTCTCCAGCCCTTAAAGGCTATATGATGACATTCTCAGTTTTTGGCTTGGTAAAAGCTAGTAGTCTAGTAGATTTTAGACTAAGTTAATAGATTTTAGGTGGCTTATATCTATTAGTCATGGGATGTTAGTTCAGACTGAGTGGTGGACAAGGGGGCTTAACCTAGTCCAAAGAAAGGTTAATTAACCTCTGGACCTGCAACATTCCAACTTCTACACATTATTGCAGTTTTAAACACTCTCTATAGATATAGCTTGTTTCTAGAAATTTGCATTCCCTGTATCAAACTCACCATAGGGACCACTCCAAATGCCAAATGCAGAAATGATTGAGCGAGCTTCTTTCATTACTTTCATTTATAAAATGAATACTGAGTGCATACTGAATGCTCATAACAAGATAGATTAATATCCCATTTATCTTTCATGATATTAATATAGTTTTCACAAACAGACCCATAAGCAGTAAATAATTATTCAGAGTAGAGCAGGCAATAACACTGTAATGTTTAATTACATAGACATAGTTTAGGTTTGTCTCTGCAAATGTCTCTTTGACCTTCTAACTGATTTCTCTCCAAACATCCCTGAGAAGCACACAGGAACTGCTACTATTTATCACTATTTGCTGAGAGATTGAATCCCTGGCACATAACTAGCTTGAAGAGGGTCAGAGAGTCAGTATGTCAGTCAGCACAAAGAATTTATCACTCAGATTTTACCATTGATTGTTAATTTTCTCAACTATAATTATAGATATATCCTATTTCCTATATCTCTTTCTAGAATATTGTTCAAGTTATCAACTGTGTTTGTACAGTGTTAGAATTAAAGATATGTGCCATAGCATGGATAATTCTATGTCTTTCAAACATGACTTTTCTTGTTCCTCAAATATCTTTATGCTATTGTTTAACAAGTGATTTATTTAATTCATCTACTCATATATGTAATAGATACCTTCTGAGCCTGTGCAGTACATCTGTCACTTTGCTAATAAGCAGTAGAAAGTCATCCTCAATCTCTATAATATAAAAAGAAACAAACAGAAAAATTATATTATATTATATTATATTATGGAATAAAGGTAAGACACTGTGAGTCTCATGGACCCGTTTGTAGGAATCAAGAGATTTCTCAGAAAATATGAGATTTAAGCAAGATATTTTTGTATGTGTCACTAAGAATTTACATGAATCCAAAGTACAGATACATGCACAAGGGAGTTCTCACTCTCTGTCCCATGAACTATACAAATGCCCATAATCAGAACTTTATTTTTGAAACAATTGTTACCTCTAAAGTAGTCAGTGGATCCCATCCACACTTATGATCTTAAATCCTATGAGCTTCCTACATTAACTCTAACCGTCACTCTGGGGACTCACTGACTTCAGGACATAAACTTTTATTTTGAAATGCATGCAAGCATATAAAAAGGCAGCTAACATTTTAAAATACTAAAACTACATATAGGGAGCAGTCATCTCCTAGATTGGCCTGCTATGGTTCAGCCTAAAGGGTATTTTTGCAACTGAGTAGGAAAACCTCAAAATATAATGGAAACACTGACAGACATTTAACTATACCAGCTCTGGTAGGTCCAGCCATAATTCACTTCATAATACAAATTGATATGTTGTCCAGAGGGGTCCCTGCACCCGTGTTATTGAGTGTCTTTTAAAAAGTTCTGGTTCCAGGCTATGGATCCACAAAATGAACCCAAATGATTCTTTTCAGATACATTTGAAGTTGGGCCCTCAATTACACTAGGGATGTCCTTAAGGCAGACAACATGGAAATGTCCTTTACAAAACCGACTAAAGTGAAAGAAGCAAATGGAATGAAACAAAGTTTGTTGTATTAAAAGTCTAATATTTCTTCCCATAAGGCTTACTTCGTGCTGAGCACCCAGAGGTGAAGGAGGCTGCTCGCTTGATGTAAGTGGGGTTAGCTGTTAAGTGGGCCATGAGGACGATCTCTGTTTGCAAAAATCATGTGTGATGCCAGAGTTCAGTCATCCCAGTGACCTTGCTGGACAGAGTGCCCTGTGACTTTAAATACAATGCAAATGAATTCAGTCTGAGGAGCCCCTCATTGCCAAGCTCATCTATGGCTTTGATCACTTGTTCCAAAAAGGTTCTGCCAGGTCACACTTAATGGATCTTATAAACAGTGTAAAAGGATTTTTCTAAATGTCTTATGCAGCTAATAATTTGAGCGCAAAAATAACTGCCCTTTGTTCCACTTCTGTCCCCTTCCCCAAATGCAAGCTCTTGAGATGTCTTTATTGCAAATGTTTAGCAATGGTATGCTTTTCTGTTGGACTTAGATTTCTACTAACTTTGCTCTAGGATTTTATGGGTGTAGGTCTGCTTACTGTGAAGGCATTACTGCATTCTTAAAGCAACACTGAATCCTGGAAAGCATTACTTGTTACTTGCAGAAAATAAGGAGAAGAAGGATTTTAGTGTCAGCTTTTCTGGTGTAAACTGTATAACCTTGAGTCCTTTGTAGCCTCTATAGGCCTCGATTTGCACATCCCTAAAACAAAGGTCAAAGCTATCTCTTATGTCCGTTAATTTTGGTCTACAGTACCATTTAAGATTGCTAATGAGTTACTTAAATATTGAAGTCTGCATTAAGCTTTACGGAGAGCATAACTGGCAAGATTTTCTTCTCAATTATTCGTGCTAATAGGGGCCAAAATGGCATAGATACTTTAAATTCATAGATAATCCCCAAATTTCAATTTAGCTGAGTATTCCAACCTCATCCTCTGCCAAAACATTTGCAAGGGATTCAAACAATTAGTAGACCCTGACTCGTTCGAATTTACCTACTTTATAATTTGTCCTGTTTCTCCTGCCTCACCACCTGGATATTTAACACATGAACTTCCTAAGCTCAAAATAAGAAACAAAGCAAGTGACATTATATTTGAAGTACAGTCAATAGGTTGTGTTAAAATATTCTACCACTCTCATTAATATTGATATTTATTAAGGGCTGATTCTATGTCAGGCACTTTACAAATCACATTACTTAAATGTTGTGCAGTGGATATACTTTCTCAGGGCTGCTGTGCCACTGTGCCTCACTGAATGGCTTGTAGGACAGCAATGTTTACAGATAATAGTGATGCGGGGACATTTGAGAGCAGTGTGAACAGAAGAGCATTATGCTTTTTCTGAGACTTCCTGAAGGTGTGAGTCTCAAGAATCTCTTCCAACTACCTCCTGGCTAACTGGCAATGTATGGGACTCTCACTTATAGATGCTTCATTCCATTTCCTGTCTAAACTTCCCTGTGGTTTTCTGTTATTCATATGCTATTTGTTCTTCTAAAAACGTAGCAATTATATTGAACTAAACCCAATCGGTATGATTACACCTCCCTTCAGTGGGACAGGATAGTCTTTCAGTGTGACCTCATTCTTCTTCAGTGTGGCCCCACCTTCCTTTAGTATGTCCCACACCCTACTTCAGTGTGCTCCTCCCCATTCAGTGTGATACTACCCTAAACTGATCACCTTGGTGGAAGTTCTTATTTCCAAATAAGTTAGGACTTAAAATACACAGTATGTGAGTTGTGCAAACTATTCTACAGCACATCATTATTTGCACATTACCCAAGAGAAAACTTATATTTTCAGGGTGAATTAATTCACCTAAATTCAAAAACACAATTATGATACACTGGGTTTCATGGTTTCATATCTACAAATTAAATGACTCCACTTATTGTTTAAAGCAAACAGAAAAAACGAAAACATGTAACTACTAAGACTGGGGATTTTGGCAAAATTTACTAAGTAAATTCAATGATGTATCATATTCAACCACACTGAGTGACATCTGAGGTTCAAGGCAGGTACCCAATCATTGAAAGAACCAGAACAAAGTGAATGTGTGTGTGTGTGTGTGTGTGTGTGTGTGTGTGTGTGTGTATGTGTGTGTAATTACTATCACACAATGCACATGCACACACACACACACACACACACACACACACATTTTCAATTATGGAGAATCCCTGTAAAAAGGATATGTTGTTATTTTGTGTTCAATGTTTTTCTACTACTCAATGTAAATTTAAATTCAATAACAGCTCTGTGGAGCATTGTCTTGTTGGTTTAATTGTGTCACTATAAGTGTACATGTTTTATTCTTTTATTCAAGAACCAGTAAGTCTACTGTGTTGAGAGAGGGACAGAAACAAAACTCTGAAGTGAAGTGACAGCTGAACAGGAACCTCATATTTAGGTAGAACCATGATTCCAAGTGTCCTTTCTCTAAATCTGTTCCCATAGTTCTTAATCTTCTTTCACAGTGGCTGCTAGTGAGGAAGAGTGCCTACTCATCAAACACTCTCTGTCTTGAGAATTTCTATTTAATATTCTGCACCAACATGTGGTAAAGCAGAACCTGGGATTTTAGAATGAGCAAATAGGACATGTGTTAATGAGATGGAACTCACTGAGACACCTCCTGGATTTCTGAGTCCTCGGTGTTCTGAGTGGCAGCAGACAAGTGATTTTTGCTTCCTAACAGTTTTCCTCATCTCATGATTTCTACTGAATGTTCCAAAATGGTCCAAACTCAAGCATCCTGATACTTTGCTAGATAACACTGAATTTGACAAATCTATGTGCTTTAAATACCAATGTTTTGGAAAGTCTTGAGGACTCCAAGCACACATTGTAATGAGAATCTGTCTTGTTTATGCTTTGATTTTACAACCTCTTACTATGACTGTCTACAGTGATTGCAGAAGAATCTTTAAGAAAGGACAGAGTACACAGAAAGCAGAGCTGCAGTCTAGGGTTCCTAAGCAGAGGTTTGTCAGGATCATGATTTGCGCATGCCTGACCTGCGGGAGTCTATTAGTTTCCTTTTAATGAATCTATAGAACAAAAGCTTAGTCTCGTTATTTGCAGCTATATTTTAATTTGCTCCTGATGAAGTAAAGCAAAAAAAAGGCCATTTTCTTTTATACTATGATTGTCATTCACGTTTTTCCTTTGGAGCATTTCAATGATAGGTACAAGAGTACATAATTGCAAGAATCAAATTGCACTTCTCAATACTCATCACTTCTGATTCATTTAGGGTATGCCTGGGGAAAGGCATAAAGGATATGACATGTTAGTAAAACTTTGCAGTTTGTATTAATAACGGTAAACAAGGATGCTGTTGCTAAATCAGTTTTATACTTTAATCATACAAGACTCCATTTTTGCCAATTAAAATTCTCATTTCTAAATTCGCAGAGATATTTGCTACGAAGCTCTGTGTAAGTAGTTTCACATACATGAGTTACCATATGAGTACAATTTATTTTTTAATATTGATAGCAAGACGTATTTGCTTCACTCTTAAAGTTCTCTTAGCTCTTCCTAATGCCAATTTAGTGCAACTTCTTTACGTCTTCTATATTCTCTAGTGGACAAAGGGGGATTGAGGCAATAAGTAGTAAAACTGAAGCTGTTCAGAAAGCTACACTTCTAGGTGTTGTGTTCTAAAGTTTTCAGATGAGTGCCAGTTGATGCATGTTCCTTCTTGAAGTCTCCATTGCTTAAAACAATTTAGAAAACAAAGACATGATTTATTAAAAAGGCAAACCTTCTTTACCACCCTGGTATATGTATACTCTAGATTCTATGCAGGCTATTGCTTTGTTATGGATTCAGAGAGGAATCAAGACTATTAAACTATGATTGATCTGATAATAACAACTGATGATGACATCCAGTGTTGGATTATATTATAGTCACTGCTCTCAGAGTTTAAGGGATCAATAAATAATACCATGTTCTTCCCTTCCTGAGTTTGGAATCAATTTAGAATTAAGACCCAGGAGGCAGACAAATGGAGGTCAAATAGGCTGTTTTATTATAAAGATTATTGAAAAATACAGATTCAGAGGTGTGGGCACCATGACTTAATGTACCATCAATAAGGTAAGCAAAGTGTCCAGCCTAGTCATCACTGTAGCTGGACAGCCAATTTCTGTCTAGCATAATTGAGTTTGTCCCTTTATATCTCAAATGGCATCAATGATACTGACAGAGAGAAAGGACTGGAAGGCACTGAGATAAAGGAGCTAGAGCAAGTGGAGCTGAATGAACTTAGTGGTTTTGCCAGTTTTGGATTGGAGGAGCAGGATAAAGGCTGAGTATGTTGTTCTAATGGAAAATAAGTAAGTAAGTATGTAACTAAGTAAGTAAGTAAGTAAGTAAGAAAGAAAGAAAGTAAGTAAATACATAAATACATAAATAAAAGGAGGGATCAGAAGGATGATTCTGCCCTCTATCTTTGGGCTAGAATTTTCTTAGCCTGTTAGGACTCAGAACCCTTTTGATTTCTTCTTTCTAAATTTATCTTGTCCAAGTTGTCAAATATAATTAAAATAGTATTCATAAATAACTATGGCTCTGATTTCAAAGGCTCAAATATGGATGACAAAATTTTATTTAAACTCTCACATTAATTCACATTCCCATATAAAAAGTTCATTTAATTGTAATGTAAAAAATTTCTAACTTAATTTCCAAGGATGTTGTAGCCCAAGATCATTGTATTTTTGTTTAGCTATCAAGCCAAGTATCTACAGTGGTTACTGAACAAAGCAGTGTGTTAAGAGTTGTTTCTCAGTGAAAAGTTTCTAAGTCTTATAGCAAGTCTCAACGCTACTGAGGTAAACTCCACCCTGCTTTCCTTTGTATTTTCTTTATTTACATACACACATACACACACCTACCTCATATAACATTTAGTCATAAAATACAGTGAACCCTATCTGAGATGTTTGTTTCTTTGCCTCTCCCTCTTGAGCTTGATGCTGCTCTTGATTTTATTGTCTTAGTTCTGAGCATCTACAGTAATACTTATTGTTTTAGTTCACTGACTGAACACAGTACAAATCACTGCAAAGCTTTATGGGGTTTTGTCCTTTTAAAGTCATTTTTAGTAGTTATGATAATGATATTATGAATGTTTATACACATTTACAATACTATTTTAGTGTGTATAGCTCCTGCACTTTAAAATTATAATACAATCGAAGAGAAAGGGAAAAGAAAATAAAAGGTAAGGTTTTTTCTCAAAAAAATAATTATAATACAATTATTTGTTGAGAATTTCAGCTAGGTTTGGGGTGTTATGAGTCCCTCCTGCTCTAAATGGACATCTATGGCACTATTGACCAAGTATTAGGGACTTAAAGATTTTACCATTATTTTATTTCAAATTATGTGTATGGGGCTGGTACATTCAAGTGTAATTATGGTGTTTATGGAGGACACAGGTATCTTAAAGCCCTGGCACTGGGGTTGTAGGTGGTTTTGACCTGCCCAGTACATATGTGTGGAACTAAACTCAGGAACCCTGAGAAAGCCGCACAATCGAAGCTCCCCATTGTTAAACTGTCTTTCTAGGCCCCTGATTCTTTTCTTTTCTTTTCTTTTCTTTTCTTTTCTTTTCTTTTCTTTTCTTTTCTTTTCTTTTTCTTTTCTTTGTTTCTTTCTTTTTTAAAAAGTAAGACAGGGTTTCTCTTTGTAGCCCTGGCTGTGCTGGAATTTGCTCTGTAGACCAGGTTGGCCTCCAAGTCACAGGTATCTGTCTGCCTCTGCCTTGTTTGTAAGTCCTGGGAATAAAGTGCACCACTACAGCCAGGCTAAGTCCCAATTTTTAAAGTATAATGTTAATAGTGTCCATGTTTTTATTATCACCGTATCACAAACCCAAGTATAGAGGACAAAGCAATCTATGCACGCTGTAAGTGAAGTGTAAAACCAGCAATAAATGTTAAAAATGAAATATTCCATGGTAGTCTGCATTGCTGAGATGCCAGGCAGTACATGATAGTCTTTGAACTCTAGCTGTGAACCCATGAAAACATCATTTACAACAATCAAGCACATTTTTTTTTACTGAATCTTAGAGGAAATGAACATGCATATCTGCTCCCTTCTTAAATACCACTTTTTGAACCATTTAGCTAACTTTAGAAAGACATGAAATAATACGATTCTGTCATAGGTTTAATTGGGTATGTGTTTTCATTTCATGTATTATGTTCAGCATCTTTAAATTTCTAGTTATAGAACTAGATTGAATAGGCATCTTATCTCACGGCATGGCTCATGCATGAACCAATAGGTAGCTATATTAAGTCCTGTGTTGTACTGGCTGCACTCACTAACTCTAAATCTCGAGGTGGATGAGAGTAGAAAGCCGACATTCTTATACATTTTCCTTCTTGAAATCCATATTTACTTGTTTAGAAAATCATGAATCAGGACAGCAGCTGTTGAAAGATTTGTATGTGAAGTCCCAGGTGAACTGTGAAATTTCAGAATATTCTTTTCCTCTTTTCTGATACTCCTTTAGGGCCATCAGAAATGTCTTCATTTCCTGTTTCTCTGAGCAATAGATATGACCCCAGTGTTCCCCTTCATTCTCGTATTCCCCTGTAGACTGCTAGGAGGCCTAAAACAGAATGTTTAACAGTTTAACCTGTTAGATCTCTCAAGCAGAAATAGAGAAACAACACCATTTATAGGTTCTGACTGTTTTGTTTCCCTTTTTCTCCCTTCTTGCTCTGTGCTTCAGACATTTGTTTTTGCAGAATGTTTCTTCTGTTTCTTCTGACAGAAGATAAATGTGTATTCCATCTGTCAAAAAAATTTCATGACATCTTGTCTGTCTTCACATTCTGATGCTGATATTATTCCCAAAGCAGCAGGTACTTACAAGATATGTGACTCAGACCTGTAGTCTTTAAATGGCCAGCTGTTAGGTCCTGTTCAGTTGCTGCTCCTTACCTTCTCCTGAGTCCTTTCTTTTCTACTTCTCATCTAAGTGGTTTTCATGGTTAACTTCAGCTTACTATAATTTACCGCAACTGAGAAAATGGCAATTTATGATGCTTAGCTTATGACATGTCAACAAATATTTGCTATTATTCTTGCTTCACATTCTAATTCCTTCTGTATTCTGGGTGCTAATTCTGCTATGGGTCCTGAGGTGTTTTTCCAAAGGTGATAGTTACTTCTGCTGTGCCACAACTGCACCTGACCTGGTCAGTCTACCATGTGTACAATGTTTAAGACTGTGTCCTTTTCTTCAATTGAACACAAACAATTTTATAGTCTGGTAACAGTTTCCTTTGGCTTCTTTTCTATAACAATTAAAAACATATTTGGCCTGGATATGTTTGCTTTTTCATTCCTGTATGCTAATTTATTCTTTAAATCACAGCTTCTATTTAGAAGAAGTCTTTGTCTTCTTGCTCAATTCATCTTCTTTCTTTTCATTCCTGTTTTCATTCTCATTCTGAGACCCACTTTGAATTCACTGTAGAGTTTCATTTAGATCATCAGAGTGAACCTAATGTCTCATAATAAAGCATGTGTGCTTAAATCATTTTTTAACTTTATATAATCAATTGAGGTCTATTTTTAAAGAAGATTACTTATTTTCTTTATGAGTACTTACATTTTAATTTATTTATTCATTATTAAACCATAGTATACTGTGGTTAAAATATTCTTTTGATCTTTGATCCACAAGGCTAAATACAATTTATCTTAGGACCAAGTGGTAAGGGCTCAGTTGGGCTTATATACAATTCATTAAAAATATTTGCCTTTTTGCAGTTCCCTTCTATTTGAATGCAGCTCAGCAGAATAAAACCTGGATAAGAGAGTATCCTTGTCCTCTCTTCTTATTTCTATGATAAAAATATATAGACAAAAACCACTTAGGGGGATAACAGTTTATTTTAGTTCATTGTACAAGATAAAGTAAAGTCTTTTTGGATAAGTTATTCAATTGAGCTTGTAGTGCCCAGTGACATTAGCCAATATCATAAAACAGTGCAATCAATGCACATGTGCTGCTCAGCTCCTTTCTCCATCTATGCAGTTCAGAATCCCAGCCTGGCAATGGGTTCACTTAGAATGAGAATATGTTTCCCACCTCCATTAACATGTGAATACAATCTTCTGCAGACAAGGCTGGAGCCCATCTCACACATGGTACTAGATGTTGTCAAGTTGATTAGCACTAACCATCACAAAGAACCAAACACTGAACTACCTCATCACAATCTACAAAAAACTATTGTACAGAGAAAAGCCAGGCATTGTAAATTTTAATGAGAGTGAACATCTGGTAGACTCAGAGTATATACAATTTGTAACGAGAAATATGCTGAATTGTGAAAAATAACAACAGTAAGACACTCTGTTGCTAGGATTAGCATCTTTTCAAATTTACTAAGGAAATGAGACATACTAAAACATTCTTTTTAGGAATTATGATAAAAATTATGTCAGCTCAGCCCAAGAGAGCACTCAATTGCTCCTCCATTCTGTAAAAACATGGGAAAGGACCTGTACCAGAAGTATGCATCTTTCCTCCCTAGCTCATGGCTTAGCTTTGTCTTTGTAGATTTTTTTTTCTCATCCGAGTAGAATTCTATCCAGATATTACTCATAATGTCACTCAACAAAAACATCTTGGGAAGAGATAGTGAGAAAGAATAGAATGATTTCCACCAAGTTCTCATTTCATGTTCTCCATAATTTTGTAGAAGGAATGAAATTTTTTCTTTCCCTATATTCACCTCTCCATCTAGAAGTGCCAGTCTTTGTTTTGGCTCTACAAAAATCATAGAATTTGAACTAAATCAGCCAGAAACATGAATTCATTTTTTTTTTTCAAAAAAAAGCTAATATCTAGATCTTTGCTTGCCATTTGAGGTGGTTCTGTCCTATACCACACTGAAATGAGAAGCAAAAAGTTCACCCTTTTCTTGAACAATCGTTCAAGAAAGTTCAAATGTGGTAACTGTTGTTGCTTTTTAAGGGTTTAAATTTTGATATATTTTTCTTCAGATTGCTTTTACAACTTTTATAAAAAGTCAAATGCTTTTCCATGTTAAAAGTACTTTATTAATCTACTTTTTCAAATATTTACATTGTTTTCTTCTATAAGAGGTTTTTAATTGACTTTTACTTAGTTTGATGGTCATAAAAAATCTACTTCAAGTAAATGTATTTCATTGATTTCTTATATCAATAACATGCCAATGATTTTGAATTAAGATTACAGGTGATATCACAGAGAAACAATATGATTAATTCAACTATTCTGGAATTTATAATATCATGAAAAGGTATTTATTACCTGCCGAGTAATTGAAAAGCACACAAAGCCTGTTAACTTATTTCTACTTGACAACATGGAATTCCCAGAGAGTCAGCTTACTTAGCTTGAAATTCGGCATTCAGGGTATGCTGCTGGCATTAGTTCAACTTTGATGAAGATGTTTTAGTATCAAAGTAGGAGCAGTTCAATAGTCAGTGATTTTTGTTATCAGAAGAAATTAGAAAGTGATCTGGAGGTCAAACTGTTATAATAATAACCAATGGTCCTACAGAACTGTATTAATTCCTTCCAAGGACAGCACTCTTAATGACTTACTGACGTTTCCAGAAGTCCCTGCCTCTTAAAAGTCTTTCCATTTCACTAAAAACAAAGGCTCAAATATATAAACCTATAGAGAACAAACAATATTCAAACCATGACACAGGTAGAAAATGCCGATTTATTTTTATTCACTTTAATTTATTTACTTTCTCTTTTCTTCTAATGTTGATATTTATATAGGGTCAGTTGTCAGCTGATATTTCCATGAGTGATAATCATTTTTATTTTGTTACTCAAAATGATTTTGTTCTTTCTGTAATTAATTGTTTTGGATCCCTGTTATGCCCTGTGTTTCCACGTTAATTTTTGGATTATTTTGTCTAGTTTGTGAAAAAATGACATTGGAACATTGTGGAGGTTGCATTGAATCTTTAGAGTGCTTTTGATAACATAACCATTTTCACATTATCACACTTGTATGCAGGTCCTAGCTTATCATGTCTATATATATGAGACTTGCTGAGGGGATGAGTGTGGAAATAGCTCTGAGACTAGTACAGATACCATAATAGGTGAAGGAGAGGCATTGGAAGGCTATAGAATGTACAGAAAATGAATGTAGAAAAGAAGCTGTTTGGAGATGGATGGATTGAATGGGAACTTGGGAGATAGAAAAAAAGATAGTGTAGAAGAATAAATAAGAAGTAATACCATGTGTAACAATTTTTAAAAAATAAATAAAGGATTTAATATAAAACAATTGGTATTTTCAAGATCTTGAATTACACGACTCATCTAGAATCAAATATTTGTAAAAATCAGATGAAGTATTACACATGTTGCAAGTGCTGTTTGGAGAGCTAAAGAGGTTTCAAGGCAAAGACATTTAACTGGTGAGTGTCAGATTAAGCTCCCAGCATTTAAACTCAAGATAAAAATCACTGGATGGATCTCCCAGTGGAGCCACACCACTGATCTATAAAACTTGCTTCTTGTTACATTGCTGTGTGACCCTGTGTAAATTACTAACCTGTTCTCTAAACCACTTTGTCATCAATAGATGCAAGAACAGATACCCTCTTACTTTACTTGTCTTGTTAAATGTTTAGAAAACAGTTTACTCACCTAGAGTAATGAAAAGAGGGAACAGAACAACTCTTTGTTTGTTAGAATGGAAGCTGTTAGCAATGAATGATTTGTCCAACTGTTTGAGGAAGTTAGATATTTCAGTTGGGAAATTACTGCTTCCTGTTAGGTAACCATGATCTAGTTCAGCACATTAAGCTCTAATAAAGGCAACTCTAACTCTCTTCAAGCAAGTCCTAAGTGTTATAGAGTGTATCGGATATGCCCCTCACAGGCTCATATATTTGCATACTTGGTATCCTGCTGATTGTGCTGGTTTGAGCCATTGTGTAACCTTTAGGTTGCAGGATATAGCCAGAGGAGTGGCTCACTCCTGTGCAAGTCTTGAAGTCTGTAGTTAGTTCCACCTTCTGCCTTGCCTTTTTCTCCAGGTTCACACCTCTGATTGTGAGCAAGCAGCCTCCAGCTTCTGTGGCCAAGCCCTTAAACTGCTCTTGGCAGCGAGCCTTCCATGCCTTGAAGAATTGTACTCTCATACTGTTAACCAACATAAAACTCTTGCCTCTGGCCTGGTATTCATAGTAGTGAGAGAAATAGCTATTGCAAACTTTACTGCAACTGTCTTGGGGAGGGCCCCCATCTCTGTATTTCATCAGTGACAGATACCATACAGTGTTGCCTCCCTTCCCCTTTTTCATTAGAGTACATGAGGAAACTTCATTACATCCTGATTGAAAGCAGAGGCTCTGGGTTTAAATCTTCATGTCGTCACGTGTTGTCTATGTGACTGTGAATAAATTGTTCAACCACTCTCTGCTTTATTTAGGGCCCTTGCTGTAAAAGGGCTGTGGTAAGAACAGTGTGAAATACAATTTTATAACGAAGTGGCGTCTGTTACATAGCTTTACTCACTTAAGTCAGATAATAGATGAATGAACAAAAAAAGCCACAATATTTGGTTGAGTACAAATATCATAACACCTGATTTATTATGCAACCATTTCATTTGATGACAAGACAAACAGTAATAGTCACCTGAAGCCTAAGAAACAGAATTGTATGCCTTCTACTACACCAAACCTTTTAATTCCTAAGTGGACTCATGGTAGGGTAAAGAACACTGCAATCAAAGGCATGTATTTCTTACCTCAGGGATTGGTCTGAAACTTTGTACATTGTTTTTTTTTTTTTCTTTTTTTTTCAAAATCTACAATGAAAAACAACAATGGAACAAAACAAAACCCAAACAAACAAATTAAAGCTTACATGGATGAAACTGTTGATGTTTAGTTATTTCACAAGCAGGAACTAAAACATTTTCTCCACAGGATTCACTCAAGAGAACAGTGGGTTAATCCAAGAAATGTAAAGCATCATTTTTTTGCAGCAATTTCAATGTTTCTTCATCTGCTAGAATTGTTACAATGAATGTCACCTCATTGAAACCTGTTTGTACCTTATTTAGGTATTTATGAATCATGTACAAGACCATGCACAAGACTAGCTGTGAGCATCAGAAACTTCAATGATTTTAGTTCTTCTAGACACCTGCATTCCTACTTTTTGTACAGATAAAACACATTGAATTTTTAAGAGCTTTCTCCAGAGAGAGGTAAAATAATGCTTAACCCTTCCTCCAGTGTGCACTCTCAACTAAATATATAGAAACTAAACTCATGAGGTCTCTCTTCCTCATTATTTTTCATATAACACTAGAAACAGTCACTGTTTCTTAACAGGTGCTAAGGGGACTCAGCCCAGTGAAAATACAATCTAAAATCCACCAACGTCGTTAGCAGCCTCAGGGTACAGTGTTAGACATGCAGCAGACAGAATTGCCTAGAGGAACATGGGCACAAAATCACAATTAAGGGGTTTTTAAGTTTCCCACAAACAGAACTAAGCATGTATCAGAAAGAAGTGAGTGGAACAGATTATTAGCTATTTTGATAGCAATGAAACAAACCAGGGAGATGGAGATGTGGTTCTTACACAATATAGATCAGAGATCTTTGTCATAAAAAAATGCTCTATATACTTGGTGCTCTGTCATAGATTAAGTCACCAAAAGTCAGTTTTTCTTCACAACTATTAACTTGGAAAACCTGATTGTTTCACATGACAGTAAAAATGATTGTGTGTGTGTGTGTGTGTGTGTGTGTGTGTGTGTGTGTGTGAGCGTGTGAGTGTGTGTGTGCGTGTGCATGTGCATGCTTATGTGGGGAGAGAAAGAGATGGTTTCACAGGATGACTGTGGTACACAGGATGACTACGAGACCTCCCAATGACCTCAGGGTCTCTATGCTACCCTGGATGAGTTCCGATTCACTTTGCAATGCTAGCTGCTCATCAGTTCACAGTATTTCCACCATATCCTTCAGGTGATGATATAACAGATCTACTTTTCCTGGTACCTTTTTGTCCTACAAATCTTACGACTTTAGAATGAAGAGTTAGGCTTTTACATTTGTTGGCCTTGTGAGACCTGATTTGACACATGCCCTTTTTTAATTTTCCATCTGGGAGCTCAGGCCCACCATGATGCTGTGGTTACAATTAGATCTGTATGAAATTAAATGCTATGATGCATTAGAATTATGATTTCATGAGGAGACCTTACTGGCATCAACCTGGGACATGAAGATTAAATACTGAGCGTGTAGGCATACCTTTATAAGGAGAAAAACAGGCATCCAAGTGGAAACATGAAGAAGAATATGTTAAAGACAAAGGTTTTGTTACATATTGATGTCAGAGAGAAAGTAGAAGCAGCTGCCATGGTCTCGTAAACCTGCATAATGTTAAAACTGTAATAGATACGGATTGGCCTTACATATTTCATATAACTTCCACCTTCATAAGAAGTATCCATCCTTCATTCTGTCTCTGAAGTCAAGCCTTGGTTCTTCCCTTTTCTTCCTTTGATATGAATGAAAACATGAGAAGCTTTCATTTTCCTAAGTTTCTATTTATTTGCAGCAGACACCAAACTTCTACTCTCAGGACTCTGCCCTGTCTTTTACCATTGGCCACAGTGAACTTTCATAATTCTGTTTGCATCAGTAGGGACCACACTAAAGAACACTGACCCTGAGCTTTGTATAGTGAGCAATATGAAGACATAGAAGAAAAAATCTTCAATAAGGGTGATGATGTTGTTCATTTAAGTCAAACATTCTTAGAATTTGGCAGAGCAATTTGACAAAACTATGGCTTTTCTGGGTCAATGTTTCTTGCCATTGCCTAGATACATAAGCTTAAAGCTCAAGATCCTACAGAAACTCTGGTTTCTGTAAAGATTTGGTACTCCTCATTGTTTTAGTTATAGACAAAGAATGAAGCAGGGTAAAAATGTCTTATCACAAATACACAGAGAATCAGCCACATTTAATTGATACTTTAAAATCTGTAATAAAAAGAAGTAGCTGGAAATTTAAGTAAGAAGCAAAATGGAATGTTTCAGGAGAGTGTAACTCATCTCCAGTATTCGTCACACTATTTTTCCCATTTTTGAATGTTTGAAATTGCTGTCAGATTCATCTTTATATGTTTGTCAAATTTTTATATTTATTTCCACCATAAATCTGAGGTCTGGTGTATGGCATGTTTTCCTGTTGTTGTACCCATGGTTTTCTCTGTTTGGGATGGACATTGTTTCTAGGAATAAGCTCCCGATTTTCCCTGAGAAAGCTAAGAATTTGTACTTGTCTTAGTCAGGATTTCTATTCCAGCACAAGCATCATAACCAAAAAACAAGTTGGGGAGGAAATGGTTTATTCAGCTTACACTTACAAATTGCTGTTCACCACCAAAGGAGATCAGAACTGGAACTCAAGCAGGTCAGGATACATTAGCTGATACAGAGGCCATGGAAGGATGTTACTGGCTTGCTTCCCCTGGCTTTCTCAGCTTCATTTCTTATAGAACCCAAGACTACCAGCCCAGGGATGGCATTACCCACAAGGAGACTTCCCCCACTTGATCACTAATTGATAAAATGCCTTACACCTGGATCTCATGGAGGCATTTCCTCAACTGAAGCTCCTTTCTTGTCACAAACCCCAGCTTGTGTCAAGTTGACACACAAAACCAGCCATCACAGTACTTGTGAGTTTACAGCCTGTGCATTTCTTTGTTCCTTAAAATTATTTGCTCTTGTGTTGCCAACAATCAATGAAACAATGGTACAGTCTCATTAACTTCAAACAAAAGCAACCTAAAACAAAGGTGGAAATTGCTCGAGGAAAAAATGTAATCGCATCAGGATAATAGTTTCTATTGAACAAGAGACTATAAAAGTTCCAAATTTCTGTGTATTTATCACCACCATACACAAATTATAAAGAGTGATTACTAAAGAAAAAAATAAAGAGAACACCACAAGCCATAATAGGATATTTCAAGATGTAACTTGTAACAGCTTCATGAACAAGATTCATTAATAAAATTATGTCTCTAAAAATGTGTACAGTTTTAAGATATTTGTATTTTTCAAATATACATAAAAATTCTATAAAAGTGACCAAATCATGGGTTATACTGACTTCAATATAATTCAGAAAATGGGCTAGGAGATTGTTTATATAAAATTTAATTTACACTGAAAAGCTCTCCAGATATAGAAACATTTTAAAACACCAACCTGAAATTTTTAGAGACACATATATACAGTTAAATACAATGCTCCTTGACAATAAAACCAATGTGAGAGGAAAACCCGAGGTTTCTGGACATGGTGGAAGATGAGGGAGTAATAAGCTCAGTAAATGCATGTATTTCAAGAAGCTATAGAGAAAACGATTCATTTAACCAAAACACAAAAAAGAAGATCATTATTAAGTTTCAGGAAGGCAGTAACAGACTAAAATATGTTGTTTTTTATATTCTATCAGTTATATATTCTAGGGAACTTGTGGAACTTGCTATGATGTTCTGTGAGGGTATGTAGTTCTGTAGCAGATTGTTTTGCTTCCTCTGTGAGGACTTGTTTCTGATTCCAAGAACTAACAAAAGTAATTACTTGAATAAAGAGTAAAAGTGATAAAAGTTGATAAAACCAACCAAATTTAAAACACAAAAGTATGAATTAGTAATTTTATGAGTGAATCAGAGATTTGTAAATACCAAGAAGGAAATATGTTCAGACATTGTTAAACCTTTCCATAAAATTTTCCCACTTAAATTTGGAATCTAATAAAATTTAGTGAAAACACAATTTTTAACACAAGAAAAAAAATGTGCATCTTTAAAAAGGCATGTAGCAGCAATTTAACTGATGCTTTCACAGATGTGAAACCTTTAAACATAAACCTCAGTAAATAGTAATAGAAAAATGCTGAAGTATAGCTAGCTACAAGTTGAGCAAATGCCAGGCTTCATGTAATGATTTGCTCTGAGATCAAGACAAGTTGCTGGGATGCTCTCATTGTATCCCATGTATACAGTGCTGAGAGTCCTGAGAGTAAAGTAATACCAAATACACATGCACTTACATAAATACATAACTCTAATTGAATACATACAAGCATGCACACATACATACATTCATACACACATACATGCATACATACATACATACATATTGACCATATTGACCATAAAACCAATGTGAGAGGAAAACCCGAGGTTTCTGGACATGGTGGAAGATGAGGGAGTAAGAAGCTCAGTAAATGCATGTATTTCAAGAAGCTATAGAGAAAACGATTCATTTAACCAAAACACAAAAAAAGAAGATCATTATTAAGTTCTAGGAAGGCAGTAACAGACTAAAATATGTTGTTTTCTATATTCTATCAGTTATATATTCTAGGGAACTTGTGGAACTTGCTATGATGTTCTATGACAGCATGCAGTTCTGTAGCAGATTGTTTTACATTGTGTGATTTAAATACTATAGGTAAATCTTTCATTATTCAGATATAAAGTACATTGTAGATGATAGATTAAAGCGGATTTGCACATATTTTAAATTTTAGCAGATGGAGCTGTTTAGAGATTGCTAAATGGATAAGAGCTCTTGCTGCTTTTTCAGAAGATCTGAGTTTAGCTCCCATTACCCGCATGAGGAACTCATGACTATCTGTAACTCTTGGTCCATTGGATTTGACATCCTCTTCTGGCCTCTGAAAACATACATATAGTTAAATAAAATAAAATTTTAAAAAACCACATTAATACATGGTTTTAAACACGGTCACTCAGTATGTGAACAATAGAAAATTAATTGCATTTTACATATCAATGAGAAACAGAAAATAAAATTAACATGCCTGAGGACATAAATAATTTCACATAAGAATGGATATACTGAATATTATAAAACCTCCATATAGAACATTCTATTTCTGGGATACACTGAGTGACAAAAAGTAAAAGACAAGTCATGGAGAATGAGAAAATATTTGCACTCATATGTCTGGCAAGAGCTTAATATTCCATGTATCTAAAGACTGCAAAACAATAATGATAAAAAAAAAAAACTGAGTCAAAAGTGCATTTGAACAAGCATTTTTGTGTTCAAATGAAAATAAATACAAAAAGCATTCAAAGAACTTTCCTTAAGGGAAATGTAAAATGAAAACAATAATTGACTGGACTGTATGCACACTGACATATATGTGTATGTGCATGTGTGTGTGTGTGTCTGTGTGTTTCTGTGTACTATATATACATATATATGTTAATATATACGTATGTATATATGTTTATATATAAACACATATATATGTATATATGTTTATATATACATATATGTATTTTAAAAGATACAAATACTAGCTAAAAATATTAGAAATGACAGCACTAATGGCTTTCTAGTAGAAATTTAAATTCTGTGGTTACTGTAGATGTTCTTCCTCAAATAGTAATTTCTATTCATAAGCATATACTGAAGGTGACTGAAAAAATGAACATGTAGAAATAATTCATAGTCCTGTATTCGTAACACTTCCATAGTAAAACAATCAAAATGTCCTCTTCTAATGAATAAATAGGAGAATGTTCAATAATATTCAGTGGGATATTATTTAACCATAAAAGAGATACAACATCACTGCATACACTACCTTGAAAGATTTTAAAAGCCTTCTGATATGAAGTGAGCCAGATAAAAAGGTCAGGGAATCTAGAGGCCACGGCAAGAATCCACTTCTAATCAGTACATTTCTTTTGAGGTTGAGAAACATTGTGGAATGTATAGTGATCCATATATTTACAACATTGTGACTATACTACAAATAAGTTGCTTGAATAATGAATTTTATAGTATATAAATTATACCACAATATAAAATACTGTTCTTCATGAAATTTTAAAATTATGCCTGGATTTATTAAATATGAAAATATTACAGTTGTATTTTGTGAGATGGATAATATAGGACAGTGATTCAGTGAGATGCATAGAGGCCAAGGTACAAATCCCAGCATTCATGGATGCTTTGTTTAGGGTGAACTATCAATGTGACATTTTGATTGAATTTTGTGGAGCCAAATAGAAAATAATCAATCTTAATCTCAACTCACAGAATTCAAAACAGCAACTTCTGGTAGACTGGAACATGTGTAAGCAAGCAACTTTTTTAAAACATATTTTGTATTTCTTCTTGTAGAAGAAAATAAGGAAGAATCAATGTGATTAGTAAAATGGTTCAATACTTTAAGTATCGATATGATGATAGTTAATGGAACAAGCTATGTAAGACCCCCAAGAGGAAGGACCTCACCCAAGCCTCAGGAATTCATGGCCACCCAATAACTCACAAGACACTGAACTTGATGCAAACAGCAAGAGGTTTATTTCAGGATCAGTGCTAAGGTCAAACCCATAACCCATGCAGGGGTTGTGGGGTTGACCCAGAGCTTTGGGGTATATGGTATTTAAAGGAAAAAAAAAACACAATGGAAAAACACAACCCAGGGGGAAAACTACAACCCAGGGGGAGTGAAGGGGGGTTATTGGAAAGTATCTGTGAAAAATCCAAGCCGATTTTTCAGTTTGTGACAGGGTTCAAAAACAGTCACGGGGAACAGGCTATTCTCAAGAGCCTATTCATATTCAACCATCTATCTTGTGGTCAGTCAAGTTCCTGAAACAGAGCTCAAGAACAAGCTGACCTGCACTCTTGGTTCTGCTCAACCTGCTATGAGTTTTTGAAAAAATTTAACCCTTTCATTCTCCACTTTTTCTGGTGTAGGAGTTCTGATCATAGAACTAAATTTCAGTATGTTCATAATCTGGATTTTTTTTGACCCTGTAAAGCGTGATATTGTTGGCATAACATCAAAATCTGAACATCACTTATTCTTTCGCTAACAAAAGCAACTAGTTTATTCAATATGCAGGGGCCTATAGTCAAAAGCAAAATTAGAATTAAGATTGGTCCCACAAGGGAGGGTATCAAAGTGGTCATCTATGGTGACTTGCTAAACCAACTCTTGAACCAACCTTGTTGTGCTTCTGTATCTTTTTTTTCTATCTAGTCTCTCTCTATGTTTGCTCATAGAATCTCTAATTACTCCTGAATGATTTACATAAAAGCAGAATTCTTCTCTCAAAACAGCACAGAGTCCTCTATCCTTTAAAAACAATAAATCTAATCCCCTTCTATTCTGTAAGACCACTTCTGACAGGGAAGTCATAGATTTTTCTAATTTAGTTATAGACTGTTCTAGGGCCCTCAAATCTTCATCCATGGCTGATTGTAATTCATGGAAGTACTGAGAAGCCTGTACTAGGGCGACTGTTCCTGTCCCCACACTGGCTGCCATTCCTAGTCCCAAGCTTACAGGCAAAGTTAAGGAGATAGGCTCTCTCCGAAAACGTCTCAGACTCATATCAAATTTATCTTAAAAGGTATTGGCTGGGTGATAATAGATTCTGTGTACCAGTTGTATTAGCACACAATAATCTTTGGTGTCATTGAAGACAGAAGTTGACACAAAAGGGGTTAACCCTGAACTGTAAGCCCACCATTTGTCTATTCCGGGGAATAGATATTGGGTATCAGAAGTTTTGGGGCTTTTGAAAGTCTCTTTACATAAATGTTTGTAGGCAGCTGGTGGGGTTCCTAGGAAGGTCCCTTTTCCCTAGACCTCAGTAAGTGTCAGCTTGTTCTTATTGTTCCAGACACAAGCATCATGACTGGTAGTATTATTAAAAGCTCCAGATACTGCAATACCTTCATAATAAGGGGTCCTGAGGCAAGACAAAGCCAACAGGATTCTGTCATATTAGAACTGGACCCGTGCAACACAGTGATTAAATTTAGCAGTCTTTGTCCAGTGTTTGGGGAGGGTGGCGAGGCCAAAGGTAACTTCAAGGGGGCTATAGTGGGAGAGGGCCTCTCATCTTGTGGTTTTAGAAGAGCCACTGGGGCAGGGGGCTCCTTTTCAGGCAACACTTTATTAAGGCTCACTGACTGAGAGGGAGGACTCTCTCTTTTGAGCCTGATAAGAAACACCACCCCAGGGTCCTGTCCAGTTACATATAATCTCATACCCCATTTCTCCCCTTTACCCAACCTCTGTATTCCTTCCCTTTTTTGGTGAAAGTAATGTTAAGTGGATTACACCATCCCAATTGTTTACATCGTTTTAGGTTAGTCATACCGTTGAAGTGGCCCCTTTTTTCCCTATAAAGATATAATCTCTAGTAGAGCCAGGGTGTACCCAGTATCCAGTACCTCCCATTTCACATCCCCAATTTTTGCAGTAGAATGACTCTAGTACTCCACAGGTTCTTGTCTCATTCAAGTCTCTTCCATCCTGAGACAAATATAAAAAGAGGCATTAGTAATGAGGGTACATGCTCCAGGGTATGAACATCCCATTCTCTCCAGCTGGGGAATCTAGGGGTCATCAAAAACATAGTGGCCTACTTGTTTAGACTGCGTGTGGGTCAGCTGCAGAATATCCCAATGTTCAAGGCTGGGGGCCAATTGACAAAAGTCAGGCTCTATGGCAGGCCACCAGGTTTATGGGGCTGCATTTCTTGGATACTCCAAACAACACTTTCAGTCTGTGACAAGACTTGCCAGGTTAGTTTCTGGGGGACATAAGGATTTTTATTTGTCACCTGAAGGGCACCTGCAATGCAGGCACAGCTTAAGAGGATCAACAGTCTTTTTCAGTTCCCATTCATCTTTAGAGGGTTCAGGAGCCTTTTTCACGTGGGAGGAGTGAATCCAAGCCGAGATGCCTTCGACTTTCACTGCTGTGGATGTGCTTAGGAGCACCAGGTATGATCCCTTACAGCGAGGCTCAAGGTTCCCAAGGTTCACATCCTGTGGCAGGGGATGTGAACATTGTCTCCAACCTGGAACTGATGAGGCACACTCAGGACTCCAGTCTCATAAGTTTGCCTCAGCTGCTCCCAGACTTCACACCAAACTGCTTCAAGTGCTTTCATGCGGGTATATAAGGATTGAGAATGGATAGCATCAGGATCATATACTCTACCTGCCTCAGTAAGTGGTGGTGGCCCCCCACATAAAATTTCATAAAGCGTTAGTTTAAAAAGTCCTGGGGTATTTCTAACCTGGAACAAGGCAAAAGGAAGGAGGGCTGTCCAGTCACCTCTGCTGGTCTTTAAGGCTAATTTTGTCAAGATCTCTTTTAGAGTTCTATTCACCCTCTCTCTACCTGTCCTGAGCTCTGGGATCTATATGCTAAATGTAATTTCCAATTAATCCCCAGTTGAGTGGCCGGTCCCTGACTCACCTGGGCAACAAATGCAGGTCCATTATTGGACCCTATTATCTTAGGTATTCCAAACCTAGGGAAGATTTCTTCTAAGATCTTCTTGGCCACTATATTTTCAGTCTCATTTTTGGTAGGGAAAACCTCTACCCATCCTGAAAAGGTATCAATAAAAACTAGTAAAAACTTGTTACCATATCTGGAGTGCTTAATTTCTGTGAAGTCCACTTCCCAGTAGGTTCCTGGCCTGTCTCCTCGGAGCTGCTTTCCAGAAAGTGCTTTCCAAAAGCAGTATACATGGTGGGTCTGGCATTGGTCAGGGCGCAGGCCCTACAGTTTTTTTTACCACCTCTTCAGCCAAGTCAGATAGTCCAATTATATAGCAGTCTGAAGATCTTACCACCTCTTTCAGCTTCTTTGCTCCTAGGTGGGTTAATTGATGTAGGTTAGTTACATACTTAAGTGCCTCTTCTTGGAACCTGGGCAACAGAAGACCAAGACCAAATGTGAGCAAAGAGATACAAAGACGTCTGTTAGAAAAGATATTCTTGAGGGAGGACTTGTTTTCCATCTTCAGCCTATTTGTATTCAACCATCTATGTGGTCAGTCAAGTTCCTGAAACACAGAGCTCATGAACAAGCTGATCTGCTCTCAAGGGCACAAGGTGCCAACACAGTCACTTATTGTCCCAAAGTCAATTTATCAGCATCTTTAACTTGCACAACCACAGCAGTGATAGCCTTGAGACAAGTAGGCCACCTGCTGGCGACGGGGTCTAACTTCTTAGATAAGTAGGCCACTGGCCTCTTCCAGAGTCCTAAGGATTGGGTGAGGACCCCTCTGGCGACCCCTGCCCTCTCATCTACATAGAGAGTGAAAGGCTTCATTAGGTCTGGCAAAGCTAGTGTTGGGGCGGTTAGCAGGGCCTTTTTGATCTTTTCAAAGGCTTTCTGGTAGTCTAGAGTCCATATGAACACTCCTCCCTCTTTTGTCAGGGGATATAGTGGGGCTGCCATTGTAGCAAACCCTGGAATCCAGAGACTGCCAAAGCCAGTGGTGCCTAGAAATTCTCCTGGTGTGGGGTGGTTGGGACAGGGATCTGGATTACAGTCTTTTTCCTGGCCTCTGTTACACACTGCTTTCTATCTCGCAGGGTGTATCCCAGATATGTGACCTCAGTTTTGCACAACTCTGCTTTTTTAGCTGAAACCCAGTATCCCAACTCACCCAATTCTGCCAGCAGTCTCTTAGTCCCTTGGAGACACCCAGATTCGGTTGATGCTGCCAAGAGTAAATCATCTACGCACTGAAGCAAAGTTATCTGAGGATTTTCAGCTCGGAAGGAGGCCAGATCTTGATGGAGAGCCTCATCAAAGAGGGTGGAAGAATTCTTAAACCTCTGACGCAGCCTAGTCCATGTCAGCTGCCGCACTAGTCCACTGTCAGGATCTCTCTATTCAAAGGCAAAAAATAGGATGGCTGGAGAAATGTAACTTTAAGCAGAAGAAGGTATATTTTAAATCTAAGGCCATATACCAGTTCCTGTCTGATAGAAGCGAACTAAGAAGGTTGTAGGGGTTGGGCACAGTTGGGTGAATAGCTTGAACTCTCTTATTGACGTCTCTTAAATCCTGTATGGGCCTGTAATCATTAGTGCTGGCTTCTTTACTGGTAACAGGGGGGTGTTCCATGGTGACTGGCAAGGAACAAGAATACCCTGCTGCAACAGCCTGTGAATGTGAGGCCTAATTCCTTCTCTGGCTTCTTGACTTATTGGGTACTGTCATACCCCAATATGGGAGGTGTCTGGGGCTTCTTGCTGTTCTTGAAGCTCATGAAGCCAATATTCCTCTTCTAGTTTTAAGGCCAATATCATAGAGATGGGAGTTCCTCAAGTTACCTCTGGTCCTGTTTGAGTTAACTTAATCTGTGCCTTCAACTTTGTCAATAAGTCTCTTCCAAACAAAGGCATAGGGCATTCAGGAATAACCAGAAAAGAATGGGACACTTGTTCTTTCCCCAGGTCGACAGCTCCTGAAGTAGTCCAAGAATATTGTTTCTGCCCAGTTGCCCCTACAACTATGGTCTTTTTGTTTTTTAATTTTCCCAATGATTGTTTGAGAACTGAATATTCTGCTCCAGTAGCAACCAGAAAGTCCATAGGGGTCCCCTCCACTCTCAGAGTTATCCTAGGCTCGGGGAGGGATCCGAGTCCAGTCTCCTCTAGTCATCTTCTTTGAGAGTCAGGAACTTAGGGGTTCTGCCTTTCTTCTTTGGGAAGTCTTAGGCCCAGTGTCCTTTTTCTTTACAGTAGGCACTCTTGGTTCCACTCATCCTGCTAGGAGTTTTTGAAAATTTTTAGCCCTTTCACTATGATGTGTTGACACAGAACTCAAGACACAAAACCAAAAGAGGCACCAATTTTAGAATATACTTCTACAAATAAGTGAGAAAAACATGAACCAAGAAAAACCATAAAAAGCATTTTTCAATTAAATAAGTACTCATAATTAACAAATATGTGAACCTGCTATAATATCAAGGAAATATAGACTAAAAACACTCATTCTACTGATGGCTACTAGATAAAATATTAGAAATGGCAGCACTAATGGCTTTCTGGTAGAAATTTAGATTCTACAGTTACTGTAGATGTTCTTTCCTCAAATAATTTCTACTCAAGCTTATACTGAAGGCGAGTGAATAAGTGAACATGTAGAAATAATTCATAGCTGCTGTATTCGTAACAACTCCATAATAAAACAATCAAAATGTCCTATCCTAGTGAATAAATAAGAGAATGTGCAATAATATTCAAGCACAAGCAGGACGTGTACTGCTCAGGTTCCGAAGGGCAGCTCTCCATCACGATGACCTCATTTGCTCATGTCAGTGGAAACATGTTGTCTTGTCTCATGCTTCTCCTCCAGAGTATGTCTAATGAAAATGCATAATAATAGCATGCTGCTCCAGAACAGTTTACAACAAAAACTAAAATTACCCGTATTTTTTACCAATAATGGGAAATCTGTAAGTTGTTGATAATACCCATAAAACTATGACAGGGTAATGAAACTCAAGAGCAACAAGGCACCTGAATATCATGAGTATTTTCATTTCAATCACACAGAGATCAAAAGTAGGGCAAATGAACTAAAGTTTAGTCTGACATCTACAAAAATAAACCAACATATTATCTACAGTCTATTGACAGTGTGTAAATGTATACTCAGTGACATTATATACTATATTATAAATTTTGCTTCATCCTGGCAAATGATAATCTAATTGTCACATGAAACTCTGGTGGACATGTGCTTTTAATGCAATCCTCTAAACCTATCACATCTGTTGCAACTAGTTACACTGTCCCAGAGCCAGCCACAGGCTTCTGTGTTGGTCCTTTCTAGAACTCATCAGAGGTCATCATGGATGCTCATCTGGCAACACAGAATTCACAAGAAATAACCAACTTAAAATATGTAAACAACGGAAACATAGTAATATTCTTCATGTCTTTTGTGTGAAGCAATAAGATACAGGACATGTACTGTCTATGTTATACCATTGTAACCAGCCTGGAGTCTTTATAAGTGAACCCAGGCATAATACAGGAGCCTATATATGAACACAACAGTAGGTTTAGAAAGAAGTCTCAAAGGCTTTGCTTTGTTTTTTTGGGTACCTATTAGCTATTGAGCATTATAGTAGTTACCCTGATAAAATAGAAATAATCTTAATTCACCTTTCTGGAGATAAGATGTAGACACAAGTTTGTCTGTACATATACAACCAGACAATATAGTATTGACATTTTGTCACATATATTGTCTTCCATTCTCTCTCTCAGATACATTTTCTTAATATTCAAGCTCAAACTGATTTCCAAGGCAAAATGAAAAGGCTCTCGTCAAATGTTTTAAAAATGAGCTCCCGTGTTTTGTAATAATAATGGTTGGAAGTTCAATATTTCTTCTCAAACACAGAGGCAGGGAGCCATATTTACAAAAGAGTTTCTCTGTTTGCCGTTTCCTTCACACAAGACAACATTGATAAGACCTTTGCACCCACACCAGGTGCTTGGCCTTCTCTAGGGAATTTGTGCTGCCTGGATACTGCCTTTGATTTGAACTTCAAACATCTTTGAAAATGAGAGGCTGATTTAAATACCATTTGGAAATTTAAAGCCTAGTATTTTATTTTATTTTTGTTATAATGCCTTCCATGTATTTACATTGCCAAAATCAATCAGTGCTGTAACTGATTATTGTCCTGCTGCCAGAAGAGATTTTGGAAAGTGGAGCCTTCATGTGCTCAAAAATTTACATGTGTGTACTAAATACTGACAAACTTAAAATGAATTTAAGAACAATCTCACCATTTTTGAGAACGTATCATTTAGCAAATGATTTATGGTCAACTGAACAATTGAAACATCTCTTCCTTTCCTAACTGTCCTCACTCACTCTTGACCAGACTGGGACAATATGAGGTTAACTAAACATGTTTTAAAAGGAAAACTTAGTTTTGTCTAGAAAATTATTTCCATAATTACTCTTTTAGTTTACAGTGTTTGTGAAATGATGAGGAATTACAACATTGTGTTTTCTTTAAAAACAGACCGTTATAACCCCTTGTTTTCTCCTTCTTTATTTTGTCTGATATTAGGCTTGGACTCCTGTATCGTCTGGTGACTTCAATTGTCTGGTGAGTCTTGTTTTGTTCTCTTTCACAGCTGCTGAGAACCATTTCCCTTTTTCTTTTCACTTAAGTCTCAGTCTTTTAAGAAAAAAAGGTTTTCTATTTTGTTTTTTTAAACTGCAGGTGAATTTAATAAGGCCAAAATCAATTTCATACTCAGGGTACACTGATATTCTTAATCTTGTTATTTGACATTTAACCTAGTGCTTTTGACTCCAGGCTGGTTAAAATGGTATAACATAGACAGTACATGTATATATGTATGTATATATATATATTATATACATATATTAACATATATTAACATGTACTTTATAAATAATATCTGTTGCAACATTTTTTTTTTTTTTTTTATTAGATATTTTATTTACACTTCAGATGGCATCCCCTTTCCCCATTTTCCCCCCACCCCCTTTAGGAAACCCCTATCCCAAGCCCCCTTTCCTTTTTGCATTTATACGTTTTTAAAAATAATGTTAATCATAGGCTTTATAAGTTTGGAATTGTTCAATCAGAGGTGTAACCCACTGACCAACCTAGATATAACAACTATCTTTGACTGGTGGAGATACATGAACATCTGCTTCCCTGTCTCCCCCCTCTTTCTCTCTTTCTTCACCTAGCTTCTCCTCTCTTTCTTCTTCTCCTCTTCTTACTCCTTTTCTTCCTCTCAGTACTCCTCCTACCTTAGCTCCTCCTACACATCACCCTTCCTGTTAAAATGAAACTTTTCTCTCAAAATACAATTAGAACATAATTATGCCAATTTGTACCAGTGAGGTACAGGATAGTCCTAATACTCAGTCCATCCTTTTGTTGACTAACCAGCTCCTCTGTCATCTATTCTAACTAAAACATGTAGTTCTAAACCTGGCTTTAGGATAAATGTCAGCTGACGACCATCCACTCAAGTCTTTTCTCTTAAGGTCAATAGTTATATGTTTTCAACCCCATCAGAAATCCAGAATGACTGAGTTAACTATAATTGTGGGAAGTACAAATCATAGTTTCTAAAACTAGGCCAATTTATAGAGACCTCTGAACACCTGGACACTCGCTCTACTTCAAAACGTTAGAGCATCTGTTCTTCTGCCTTCTGGCCCAGGATCATCTGACAGACATTAATGCTGCAGAATTATTAAGGGCTGATTACTCTGTCTAGGCAGATATAATCAGTCGACTATTCTGCAAGTGTGTCCTTTTCTGGACAGTAATTTGTCTGTAGAAGGAAAGTGGCAATTCTTGCCTAGTGGCTGTCTCACTACAACTGGAGTAACTCCAAGGATGCTCAATTTCTTCTTAGAATTCAATATAGAAGCTGTCCGAGCAGACAGGTCTCTAATGAAAATGAACATTACTACTGAAATGTTTGTCATGTCAATTCTGTGGATTTCTGATGTTTTGAAAACCAGCTATCCATGTAAGGTAATCTGGACTGTTGCCTGTTACTCCACTCAGCTATTTCTACATAAAACATAGAGAACACCCTAACAATAAACTCCAAGCCATGAATTTGCTATAGTCCCTTAACTCACAGTTATTATGCAAGATCAACTTGAAATTTTTAGATAGGTCAAATTAATGTAAAAACATACAGCCACAGAGAAGGTGAGACAATGTTTTGCATATTATGGTAGAGCTGTAAAATACGGAATGCAATAGACTTTACTACACTAAAACTCTTAAAATTTTTCTAGTCTTTACCTATATCAATAATAGGCCAACAAGGGTATTCTGTTTAATCAAAAATGTAATTGTTGCAACAGATATTATTTTATAAAGTTACATGTTAATAAATGTATATATATGTATATGTATATGCATATATATGTATATATATTAACATGTAACTTTATAAATAATATATATATATATATATAAACTTTGAATTTTTGTTTACTCCAGTGAGCCTTTTGTAATAATGCTCACATTCAAATTCACACTCAGACTTCACCATACTTTGAACTCACTCAATATTATTTTATTATAAAATATTATATTCTTTTATAATTTATTAATCTAAAACTCTATGTTTCAAATTTCCATGTGCCCCGAGGTACCCTGTTCTCTTCATGTTTGCAGGGTTGTTCTTTGTAATATGGAGTCAAGAGACAGTCACATTTCTAATTAATTTGCAGGACAAGTCCAATCCTTCCAGGAGCCGAGTTCAGGATGAAGCTTAGGAGGCCAGTCTCTTTGTGATGGTCTTTTATAACTCACTCTGAATTGCTTTCATGCATTCTAGAAGAATACTTGTCATCTGTTAATCTAGATAGTCAAACATCCCATGACTTTTTATTGCTTTTCTCACCCTTAAAAGTCTACCAAACACCAAGTCATTCTTGTTGAGCCCACACTTCTTAACGTTAAAGAAAGAGATTACAGTGAACAAAAAGTACTTTAACTTGTGTGAGATGGTGGTGTTTCTAAGAGCTTCTGGATCATACGTTCCCGTGGGAAATGGTTTTTAGTTCCTCCTCTTTTTCATCAGCATATAACTATAACCTACAAAGTCAGCACCATTCCTTGGAGAACCTGCATTGACCCATATCTGTCTATTTTATCTCTTGTCTCTGGGCCTCATGAGATTAGTGACCAACATTCTTTTGGTATTTCATGTTGTCCAGAGCAAAAGTAATCTGTTCTTTGCTACCCACAACAGCTTATCCAGTCAACGTGTTAGCTTTTACTGGTCAGAGTCACATTTGTATGCTGTTTTATTATGCTTATGTAAGAAAATTGTGAAATCAAAATTAATAATAATGTTTTGAGTTTTACTAGCAATATATAGGATGAACAATTTAAGTTAGTGACTTTTTTTTTTAAACCAATTTCTGGTCCCAGTCACTACTCAGAAGTGGATAAATGTTAGCATATTCTACAAATAAGAAATATATTTTAACATTTATTGAGAGGTAGCACCTTAAAGACAGCCCAAAGTTTTACCTTCTCTATTTATAACGAATAATGGAATCTTTGTCTGATATTTTTTTATCCTTTTGTGTTATTTTTTAAAATATTTTCTGAACAATATAGTACCCTTTCTCCCGAATTTCACATCTTCATTTAAATAATGTAGAAGCTCTTAGGATGCTAGATCAACCATGAGGATTATTCTGGATCTTCTTCTCTCACCTCATTTGTCTTAATTAATCATCCTTTAATAACACTGAGAACTTAAAATAGCTCTAATTCACATGCTTTCTAACCATGGGTCCTGTAGGATTTCTCCACCAGTGTATTGTTTAATATAAAGTATTACTTCACTGATCTAGAAGTAATCTCCTTTACTAAACCTTGATTGCTGGTCATGTGATTATGTTCTTCCTTAACTGGGGTATTCTACTTCTATGTACAGAACCATCTTTCATGTCTACACATATACCCAACCTATTTATTATTAAAGGACAATTCAAGTCCCTTTTCTCATGTATGACTTGATTGTATTAATTATTGTAGTTTAATTCTCTTTCTGGTAATTTTTATTTCAGGGTCAAAGTCCAGCATTTTATCTAGCTAAACTATCACTGCTTCTGGAGTGATTGTGTTGTATGCATGTTCTTACCCAGCAAATTTACTATGTTGAGAAGTAAGTTAACTCTAATGCTTCATTTGCTAAACACAGCATATTGAAAACATTGCTCTATCCTTAGCAGCTTCTCAAAAATCATTTTTACACATCATTAGCTTATTTACAACTTTGCTTTATTTTAGAGATCTAGTTTCAATTATAATTTGCATAAAGCTTGATCCAGTTCTGACTGGCAAAGCAAGCAGTAACATGAAGATAGGCAAGATGGGCAGCATTACCTGTAAAATAGAAAACCACAGCACTTCTAACATACAAATGATATGAAAACTAATAATACAAATT
>NW_023046512.1:0-51705 GCF_011762505.2 Arvicanthis niloticus
TGAAGGGCATCCAGAAAGAGGAGAAGACAGAAGGACATCTAGTGTAGAGGAGAGAACAGAAGGGAATCCAGAGAGAGGTGAAAACAGAAGGGAATCTAGAGTGAGGAGAGAATTGTAGGGCATCCAAAGAGAGGAGAATACAGAAAGGCATTGGAAGAGAGTAGAAGATAGAAGGGCATACAGAGAGATGAGAGGACAGATTGGCATCCAGAGAGAGGAGAAGACAGAAGTCAATCCAGAGACAGGAGAGAACAGAAGGGCAACCAGAGAGAGGAGAGACAGAAGGGCATCCAGAGAGAGGAGAAGACAGAAGGGCATATGGAGAGAGGATAGAACAGTAGGACATCCAGAAAAAGGAGAGAACACAAGGGCATCCCAAGAGAGTAGAAGACAGAAGGGAATCCAGAGAGAGGAGAATACAGAAGGGCATCTGGAGAGAGGAGAGAACAGAAGGGCATTCAGAGAGAGAAGAAAGCAGAAGGGCATCCAGACAGAGGAGAAGACAGATGGGAATCCAGAAAGAGGAGAAGACAGATGGGAATCCAGAAAGAGGAGAGGACAGAAGGGCATCCAGAGAGAGGATAAAACAGAAGCGGAGCCTGACAGACGAGAGAACTGAAGAGCATAGTGAGAGAGGATTAGACAGAAGCGCATCCAGAGAGAGGCGAGGACAGAAGGGCATCCAGAGAGAGGAGAGCACAAAAGGGCATCCAGAGAGATGAGTGAACAGAGAGCCATCCAGAAAGAATAGAGGACAGGAGGGCATCTGGAGAGAGGATAGAAGAGAACGGCATCCAGTGAGAGGAGAAGACAAAAAGGAAATCCAGAGAGAGGAAAGAACAGAAGGGCATCCAGAGGAGGAGAAGGAAAAAGGGCATCCAGAGAGAAGAGAGAAGAAATGACATCCAGAAAGAAGAGAAGAAAGTAGGGCATCCAGAGAGATGGAAGAACAGAAAGCCATCCAGAGAGAGGAGAAGACAGAAGGCCATCCATGGAGATGAAAGTTCATAAGGGCATCCTGAGAGAGGAGAGAACAAAGGGCATCCAGAGAGAGGAGAATACAGAAGGGCATCCAGAGAGAGGAGAGGACAGAAGGGCATCTAAAGTGAGGAGAGCACAGAAGGGCATCCAGAGAGACCAGAGAACAGAAAGTCATCCACAGAGAATAGAGGACAGAAGGGCATCTAGAGAGAGGAGAGAAGAGAAGGGCATGCAGAGAGAGGAGAAGACAAATAGGGAATCCAGAGAGAGGAGAAGACGGAAGGGCATCCAGAGAGAGGAGAGTGAAGAAGGGCATCCAGAGATAGTAGAGTGAAGAAGGGTATTCAGAGAGAGGAGAAAACAGAAGGTCGTACAGAGAGAGGAGAGAACAGAAGGGTATCTGTAAATAGGAGAAGAGAGGAGGCATCCAGATGGAGAAGAGGACTGACGGGCATGCTGAGAGAGGAGAGAACAGTAGGGCATTCAGGGAGAGCAGAGATCAGAAGGTCATCCAGAAAGAGGAAAAGACAGAAGGGCATCAAGAGATAGGAGAAGACAGAAGGATATCCAGAGAGAGGAGGAGACAGAATTTACTCCAGAGAGAAAACAGAGCAGAAGAGCATTCAGAGAGAGGAGAGGAAAGAAGGGCATCCACATAAAATAGTACAGAAGGCCATACAGAGAGAGGAGAAGACAGAAGGGCATCTAGATAGAGAAGAGAACAGAAGGGCATCCAGAAAGAGGAGAGAACAGAAGGGCATCCAGAGAAATAGACGACAGAGCGAATTCAGGGAGAGGAGAGGATAAAGTGGCATGCAGAGAGTGGAGAAGAGAGAAGGATATCCAGAGAGAGGAGAGAACAGAAGGGCATCCAGAGAGAGGAGAGAGCAGAAGTGCATCCAGTGGGAGGAGAAGACAGAAGGGCATCCAGAGAGAGGAGAAAACATAAGTGCATCCAGAGAGAAGAGAAGACAGAAGGGAAGCTTGTGAGACGAGAGAACAGAAGGGCATAGGGAGAGAGGAGAAGACAGAAGGGCCTGAAGAGAGAGAAGAGGACACAAGGGCATCCAGAGAGAGAGGAGAGAACAGAAGGTCATCCAGAGAGAGAAGAGAGAGTGTAGAAGTTCATCCGGTGAGAGGAGAAGACAGAAGGGCATCTGGAGAGAGGAGAGGACAGAAGGACATCCCGAGAGAAGAAAGAACAGAAGCACATCCAGAGAGATCAGAGAACAGGAGAGACTCCAGAAAGAGGAGAGAACAGAAGCCCATTCAGAGAGATCAGAAGACAGAAGGACATCCAAAAAGAGAAGGGGACTGAGGGACACCCGGAGACTGAAGAAAACATAAGGGCATCTAGAGAGAGGAGAAGACAGAAGGGCATCTAGATAGAGGAGAGAAGAGAAGGGCACCAAGAAAGAGGAGAGAACAGAAGGGCATGCAGAGAAGGAAAAGATAATAGAGAATCCAGAGAGAGGAGAGAACAGAAGGGCATAGGGTGAGAGGAGAAGACAGAAGGGCATCCAGAAAAAGGAGAGCACAGAAGTGTATTCAGAGTGACTAGAGAACAGAGAGTCATCTAGAGAGAATAGAGGAAAGAAGGGCATCTAGAGAGAGGAGGGAAGAGAAGGGCATCCAGAGATAGGAGAGGACAGAAGGACATCCAGAAAAAGGATGCACAGAAGGGCATCCAGAGTGAAGAGAGAACAGAAAGGCAACCAGAGAGAATAGAGGACAGAAGGGCATCTAGAGAGAGGAGGGAAGAGAATGTCATCCAGCGAGAGAAAAATACAAACAGGGAATCCAGAGAGAGGATAGAACAGAAGTGCATTCAGAGAGAAAAGAGGACAAAATGACATCCAGGGAGAAGAGAGTACAGAAGGGCATCCAGAGAGATGAGAGTAAAGAAGGGCATCCAGACAAGAGAGGACTGAATGGATCCAGAGAGAGGAGAGAACAGAAGGGCATCCAGAGTGAGGAGAAGACAGAAACACATTCACAGAGAGGGGAGAACAGAAGGACATACAGAGAGCAGAGAAAAGAGAAGGGCATCCAGTGAGAGTAGAGAATAGAACAGTATCCAGAGATGTGAAAAGACAGAAAAACATCCAGAGAGAGAAGAGAACATAAGGGCATCCAGAGAGAATAGAGGACAGAAGGGCATGAAGAGAGAGCATAGAACAGAAAGGTATCCAGAAAGATAGGAAGACATAAGGGAATAAAGAGATAGGAGAAGACAGAAGGGCAACCAGAGAGAGGAGAGGAAAGAATGGCTTCCAGAGAGAAGAGAGAAAAGAAGGGCATCCAGAGAAAGGAGAGGGCAGAAAAGCATCCACAGAAAAGTAAAGAAGTACTTTTACTTTTTTACTTTTCTGTGGATAAAAAGTAAAAGTAAAGAAGGCCATACAGAGAGAGGAAAAGACAGAAGGGCATCTAGAAAGTAGAGAACAGAAAGGCATCTAGAGAAAGGAGAGAACAGAAGGGCATGAAGAGAGAAGAGAAGATAGAATGGCATCCAGAGAGAGGAGAGAACAGAAGGGCATCCAGAGAGAGGAGAAGACAGAAGGAAATCCGGAGAGAAGAGAACAGAAGGGCATCCATAGAGAAGAGAGAGCTGAAGAACATCCAGAGAGAGGAAAAGACAGAAGGGCATCCGGAGAGAGGAGAGAACAATAGGGCATCAAGAGAAAGGAGAAGAAAGAAGAAAATACAGAGAGAGGAACTAACAGAAGGGCATCCAGAGAGGGGAGAGTGCAGAAAGGCATCCAGAGAGAGAAGAGGACACAAGGGCATCTAGAGAGATACGAGATCAGAAGGGCATCAAGAGAGAGGAGAGAACAGAAGGGTATCCATAGAAAGGAGAGGACAAATGGGCATCCAGAGAGAGGAGAGAACAGAAGGACATCCGGAAAGAGAAGAAGAGAGAAGGATTATAGATGGAGAAGAGAACAGACCGGCATCCTGAGAGAGGACAGGACAGAAGGGCATCCAGAAAGAGAAGAGAACAAATGGTCGTCCTGAGAGAGGAGAAGACTGAAGGGCATCCAGTGAGAGGATAGAACAGAAGGGTATCCAGAGAGAGGAGAGGACAAAAGGGCATCCAGAGAGAGGAGAGAACAAAATGGCAACCAGAGAAAGGAGAAGATAGAAGGGCATCCAGAGAGAGGAGAGGACAGAAGGACATCCCGAGATAAAAGAGAACAGAAGTGCATCCAGAGAGATGATAGAACAGGAGAGAATCCAGAAAGAGGAGAGAACAGAAGCCCATCCAGAGAGAGGAGAAGACTGAAGGATCTCCAGAGAGAGAAGAGGACTGAAGGGCATCCGGAAAGAGGAGAACACAGAAGGGCATCCTGAGAGAGGAGAAGACAGAATGGCATCCAGTTATAGGAGAGAACAGAAGGGCATCTAGTGAGACGAAAAGACAGAAGGATATCCAGAGTGAGGAGAAAATTGTCGGGCATACAGAGAGAGGAGAAGACAGAAGAGCATCCAGGGAGTGTAGAGAATAAAACAGTATCCAGAGAGCAGAGAAGACAGAAGAACATACAGAGAGGAAAGAACATAAGGGCATCCAGAGAGAATAATAGACAGAAGGTCATGTAGAGAGAGCAGAGAATAGAAGGGAATACATAAAGAGGACAAGACAGAAGGGAATCCAGAGATAGGATAAGACAGAAGGACATGCAGAGAGAGGAGAGGACAGAATGGACTAGAAGAGAGAAGAGAGAAATGAAGGGCATCCAGAGAGAGGAAAGAGCAGAAGGGCATCCACAGAAAATATTAAAGAAGGCCATACAGAAAGAGGAGAACACAGAAGGGCATCTAGATAGAGGAGTAAATAGAAGGGCATCTAGAGATAGGAGAGAACAGAAGGGCATTCAGAGAGCGGACAAGACAGAAGGGAATCCAGAGAGAAGAGAGAACAGAAGGGCATCCAGAGTGAGAAGAGGACACAAGGGCATTCAGAGAGATCAGAGAAGAGAAAGGCATCCAGAGAGAGGATAGAACAGAAGGGTATCAAGAGAGAAGAAAAGAGAAAAGGGCATCCAGAGAGAGGAGAGAACAGAAGGGCAACCAGAGAAAGGAGAAAACATAAGGGCATCCAGAGATAGGAGAAGAAAGAAAGACATCCCGAGTGAAGAGAGCATTAAGAAAGAGGAGAGAACAGTAGGGCATGCAAGAGAGGAGAGGACAGAAGGTCATCCAGAGAGAGGAGAGAGAACAAGGGCTTCCAGAGAGAGCAGAAGACAGTAGGGCATCATGAGAAAGGAGGGAACAAAAGGGCATCCAGAGAGAGGAGAGAGCCAAAGGACATCCAGAGAGAGGAGAAAACAGAAGGGCATCCTGAGAGAGGAGAGAACAGAAGGGCATTCAGAGAGAAGTGAAGTCAGAAGGGAAGCCAGAGAGATGAGAAAACAGATGGGAATAGGGAGAGAGGAGAATACAGATAGGCATCCAGAGAAAGGAGGGGAAAGAAGGGCATTCAGATGGAGGAGAAGACAGAAGAGCATCCATAGAGTGGAGAGGTAAGAAGGGCATCTGGAGAGAGGAGAAGGCAGAAGGGCATCCAGAGAGAGAAGTGAACACAAGGGCATCCAGAGACAGGAGAGAACAGAAGGGCATCCAGAGAAAGGAGAAGACAGAAGGGCATCCAGGGAGAGGAGAGGACAAAAGGACATCCCGTGAGAAGAGAGAACAGAAATTAATCCTGAGAGATGAGAGAACATTAGAGAATTGAGAAAGAGGAGAGAACAGAAGCCCATCCAAAGAGAGCAGAAGACTGAAGGACATCCAGAGAGAGAAGAGGACTGAAGGGCATCCTGAGAGAGAAGATGACAGAAGCGCATCCAGAGAGGAGAGGACAGAATGGCATCCAGTAAGAGGAGAGAATAGAAGGGCATCTAGAGAGAAGAGAAGACAAAAGGATATCCAGAGTGAGGAGAAAATTGTCGGGCATCCAGAGAGAAGAGAAGACAGAAGGGCATCGGGAGAGACGAGAGAACAGAAGGGCATGGGGAGAGAGGAGAAGACAGAAGGACATCCAGAGAGAGGAGAGCAAAGAAGGGCATCCAGAGAGATGAGAGAACAGAGAGGCATCCAGAGAGAATAGAGAACAGAAGGGCATCCAATGAGTGGAGAAGACAAACAGGGAATCCAGAGAAAGGAGAGAACAGAAGAGCTTCCAGAGAGAAAAGAGGACAGAAGGGCATCGTGGGAGAAGAGAGGACAGAAGGGCATCCAGAGAGAGGAGAGAACAGAAGGGCATCCAGAGAGAGGAGTGGACAGAATGGATCCAGAGAGAAGAGAGAACAGAAAGCCATCCAGAGAAAGGAGAAGACAGAAGGGCATCCATTGAGAGGATAGTTCAGAAGGGCCTCCAGAGAGAGGAGAGAACAGAAGGGAACTTAGAGAGAGGAGAAGACAGAAACACATCCACAGAGAGGGGAGAACAGAAGGGCATTCAGAGAACAGATAAAACAGAAGGGCATCCAGGGAGTGTAGAGAATCGAACAGTATCCAGAGAGCTGAGAAGACAGAAGAAAATCCAGAGAGAGGAGAGAACATAAGGGCATCCAGAGAGAATAGAGGACAGAAGGGCATGAAGGGAGAGCAGAGAACAAAAGGGTAATCAGAAAGAGAGGAAGACAGAAGGGCATCAGAGGATAGGAGAATACAGAAGGGCATCCATCGAGAGGAGAGGACAGAATGGCCTCCAGAGAGAAGAGAGAAAAGAAAGGCATCCAGAGAGAGCAGAGGGCAGAAGGGCATCCACAGAAAAGAGTAAAGAAGACCATACAGAGAGAGGAGAAGACAGAAGTGCATCTAGATAGAGAAGAGAAGAAAAGGGCATCTAGAGAGAGGAGAGAACAGAATGGCATCCAGAGAGCGGAGAAGACAGAATGGCTTCCACAGAGAGGAGAGAACAAAAGGGCATCCGGAAAGAGGAGAAGAGAGAAGGAATCTAGATGGAGAAGAGGACAGACGGGCAACCTGAGAGAGTAGAGGACAGAAGGGCATCCATGGAGCGAAGAGAACAGAAGGTCATCCAGAGAGAGGAGAAGACAGAAGGGAATCCAGAGAGAGGAGAGAACAGAAGGTCATCTAGAGAGAGAGAAGAGAACACAAGTGCATCCAGAGAGATTAGAGAACAGAAGGGCATCCAGAGAGAGGATACAAGAGAAGGGTATCCAGAGAGAGGAGCAGACAAAAGGGCATCCAGAGAGAGGAGAGAACAGAATGACAACCGGAAAATGGAGCAGACAGAAGGGCATCCAGAGAGAGGAGAGCACAGAAGGACATCCCGTGAAAAGAGAGAACAGAGGCGCATCCAGAGAGAAGAGAGAACAGGAGAGAATGCAGAAAGAGCAGAGAACAGAAGCCCACCCAGAGAGAGCAGAAGACTGAAGGACTTCCAGAGAGAAAAGCAGACTGAAGGGCATCCACAGAAAGAAGAACACAGAAGGGCATCCAGAGAGAGAAGAGGACAGAATGGCATCCAGTGAGAGGAGAGAACATAAAGGCATCTAGAGAGAGGAGAAGACAGAAGAGTATCAAGAGTGAGGAGAAAATGGTCGAGAATCCAGATAGTGGAGAAGACAGAAGGTCATCAGTAGAGACGATAGAACAGAAGGACATAGGGAGAGAGAAGACAGAAGGGCATCCAGAGAGAGGAGAGCACAGAAGGGCATTCAGACAAATGCGAGTACAGAGAGGCATCCAAAGAGAATACAGGACAGAAGGCCATCTAGAGAGAGGAGAGAAGAGAAGGGCATCCAGCGAGAGCTTCACACAAAAAGGGAATCCAGAGAGAGGCGAGAACAGAAGGGCATTCATTTTGAGGAGAGGACAGAAGGGCATCCATTTTGAGGAGAGTACAGAAGGGCATCCAGAGAGAGAAGAGTGAAGAAGGGCACCCAGAGAGAGGAGAGGACAGAAGGGATCCAGAGAGAGGAGAGAACAGAAAGACATTCCGAGAGAGGAGAAGACAGAAGGGCATCCATGGAGAGAATAATTCAGAATAGCATCCAGAGAGAGGATAGAACAGAAGGGCATCCAGAGAGAGGAGAGGACAGGAGGACATCCCATAAGAAGAGAGAACAGAAGCGCATCGAGAGAGATGAGAGAACAAGAGAGAATCTAGAAAGGGGAGAGAACAGAAGCCCATCCAGAGAGAGCAGAAGACTGAAGGACATCCAGAGAGAGAAGAGAACTGAAGGGCATCCGGAGAGTGAAGAAGACAGAAGGGCATCCATAGAAAGGAGAGGATAGAATGTCATCCAGTGAGACGAGAGAACAGAAGGACATCTAAAGAAAGAAGACAGAAGGGTATCCAGAGTGAAGGGAAAATTGTCGGGCATCCAGAGAGAGGAGAAGACAGAATGGCATCCAGAGAGAGGAGAGCACAGAACGGCACCCAGTGAGACGAGAGAACAGAGAGGCTTCCAGAGATAAGAGAGAAATGAAAGGCATCCAGAGAGAGGAGAGGGCAGAAGGGCATCCACATAAAAGTGTAAAGAAGGGTATCCAGAGAGAAGAGAAGTCAGAAGAGCATCTAGATAGAGGAGAGTACAGAAGGGCATCTAGAGAGAGGAGAGAACAGAAGGGCATCCGGAAAGTGGACAAGAGAAAAGGAATCTAGATGAAGAAGAGGACAGACCGGCATCCTGAGAGAGGAAAGGACAGAAGGGCATCCAGGAGAAAAGAGAACAGAAGTGCATCCAGAGAGATGAGAGGACAAAGGGGCATCCAGAGAGAGGAGAGAACAGAAGGGAAAACAGATAGATGAGAGAATAGGAGACAATCCAGAAAGAGAAGAGAACAGAAGCCCATCCAGAGAGAGCAGAAGAGTGAATGACATCCAAAGAGAGAAGAGGACTGAAGGGCATCCAGAGAGAGGAGAAGTCAGAAGGGCATCCAGAGAGAGCAGAACACAGAAGATCATCTAGAGAGAGCAGAACACAGAAGGGAATCTTGAGAAAGGAGAAGACAGAAGGGCATCTAGATAGAGGAGAGAACAGAAGGGCATACAGAGAACAAGAAGACAGAAGTGAATCCACAGAGAGGAGAGAACAGTAGGGCATAAGGAGAGTGGAGAGAAAAGAAGGGCATCGGGAGAGAGGAGAAGACAGAAGGTCATCCAGAGAGAGGAGAAGAAAAATAGGGAATCCAGAGAGATTAGAGAACAGAAGTGCATCCAGAGAGAGGAGAAGACAGAAGGGCATCCAGAGAGAGGAGAGAATAGAATGGCATTCAGAGAGAAATGAAGACAGAAGAGAATCCAGAGAAAAGAGAGAACAGAAGGGCATCCAGAGAGAGGAGAAGACAGAAGGGCATCTAGAGAGAGAAGAGGACACAAGGGCATCAAGAGAGAGGAGAGAACGAAAGGGCACCCAGAGAAAGGAGAAGACAGAAGGGCATCTAGAGAGAGGAGAGGACAGAAGGACATCCTGTGAGAAGAGAGAACAGAAACTCATCGAGAGAGATGAGAGAACATTAGAGAGTACAGAAAGAGGAGAGAACAAAAGCCCTTCCATAGAGAGCAGAAGACGGAAGGACATCCAGAGAGAGAACAGGACTGAAGGACATCCGGAGAGTGAAGAAGACAGAAGGGCATCCAGAGAGGAGAGGACAGAATGGCATCTATTGAGAGGAGAGAACAGAAGGGCATCTAGAGAGAAGAGAAGACAGAAAGATATCCAGAGTGAGGAGAAAATTGTCGGGCATTCAGAGAGAGTATAAAACAGAAGGGCATCGGGATAGAGGAGAGAACAGAAGGTCATCCAGAGAGATGAGAGAACAGAGAGGCTTCCAGAGAGAATAGAGGATAGAAGGGCATCCAGCGAGAGGAGAAGACAAACAGGAATCCAGAGAGAGGAGAGAACAGAAGGGCATCCAGGAAGAGAGGACAGAAGGGCATCCAGAAAGAGGAGAGAACAGAAGGGAATCTAGAGTGAGGAGAGAACAGAATGGATCCAGAGAGAGGAGAGAACAGAAAGTCATCCAGAGTAAAAAGAAGACAGAAGGGCATCCATGGAGAGGAGAGGTCAGATGGGACTCCAGAGAGACAAGAGAACAGAAGGGCATCCAGAGAGATGAGAAGACAGAATCACATCCACAGAGAGGGGAGAACAGAAAGTCATTCAGAGAGCAGAGAAAACAGAAGGGCATCCAGGGAGTGTAGAGAATAGAACAGTATCCAGAGAGCTCAGAAGACAGAAGAACATCCAGAGAGAAGAGAGAACATAAGGGCATCCAGAGGGAATAGAGGACAGAAGGGCATGAAGAGAGAGCAGAGAACAAAAGGGTATCCAGAAAGAGAGGAAGACAGAAAGGCATCAGAAGATATTAGAAGACAGATGGGCATCCTGAGAGAGGAGTGGGCAGAAGGGCATCCACAGAAAAGAGTAAAAAAGGCCATACAGAGAGAGGAGAAGTCAGAAGGGCATCTAGATAGAGGAGAGAACAGAAGGGCATCTACAGAGAGGAGAGAACAGAAGGGCATCTACAGAGAGGAGAGAACAGAAGGGCGTCCAGAGAGAGGAGAGAACAGAAGGGCATCTGGAAAGTGGAGAATAGAGAAGGAATCTAGATGGAGAAGAGGACAGACCGGCATCCTGAGAGAGGTGAGGACTAAAAGGCATCCAGGGAGAGACGAGAATAGAAGCCCATCCAGAGAGATGAGAGGACAAAAGGGCATCCAGAGAGAGGAGAGAACAGAATTGAAAACAGAGAAAGGAGAAGACAGAAGGGCATCGAGAGAGAGGCGAAGAAGTACATCCGGAGAGAAGAGAGAACAGAAGTGCATCCAGAGAGATGAGAGAACAGGACAGAATCCAGAAAGAGGAGAGAACGGAAGCCCATTCAGAGAGAGCAGAAGACTGAAGGACATCCAGAGAGTGAAGAGGACAGAAGGGCATCCTGAGAGAGGAGAGGACAGAATGGCATCCAGTGAGAGCAGAGAACAGAAGGGCATCTAGAGAGAAGAGAATACAAAAGGATCTCCAGAGTGAGGAGAAAATTGTCGGACATCCAGAGATAGGAGAAGACAGAAAGACATCCAGGGAGTGGAGAGAATAAAACTGTATCCATAGATCAGAGAAGACAGAAGAACATCCCGAGAGAGGAGAGAACTTAAGAGCATCCAGAGAGAATAGAGGACAGAAGGGCATGTAGAGAGATCAGAGAATAGAAGGGTATCCAGAAAGAGGAGAAGACAGAAGGGCATCAGGACATAGGAGAAGAATGAAGGGCATACAGAGAGAGGAGAGGACAGAAAGGCGTCCAGAGAGAAGAGAGAAAAGAAGGGCATCCAGAGAGAGGAGAGAACATAAGCGCATCCAGATAGATGAGAGAACAGGAGGGAATCCAGAAAGAGGAGAGAACAGAAGCTCATCCAGAGAGAGCAGATGAGTGATGGACATCCAGAGAGAGAAGAGGACAGAAGGGCATCCAGAGAGATGAGAAGACAGAAGGGCATCTGGCGAGAGCATAACACAGAAGGGCATCTACAGAAAGGAAAAGACAGAAGGACATCTAGGTAGAGGAGAGAACAGAAGGGCATCCAGAGTAGGAGAAGACAGAAGCGAATCCAGAGAGAGAAGAGAACAGAAGGGCATCGGGAGATAGGAGAATACAGAAGGTAATCCAGAGAGAGGAGAAGAAAAATATGGAATCCAGAGAGATTAGAGTACAGAAGGGCATCCAGAGAAAGGAGAAGACAGAAGGGCATCCCGAGAGAGGAGAGAACAAAGGGCATCCAGAGAAAGGAGAAGACAGAAGGGCATCCAGAGATAGGAGAGGACAGAAGGACATCCCGTGAGAAGAGAGAACAGAAATTCATCCAGAGAGATGAGAGAACATTAGAGAGTTCAGAAAGAGGAGGTAAAAGAAGCCCATCCAAAGAGAGCAGAAGATGGAAGGACATCCAGAGAGAGAACAGGACTGAATGGCATCCGGAGAGAGAAGAATATAGAAGGGCATCCAGAGAGGAGATGACAGAATGGCATCTATTGAGAGGAGAGAATAGAAGGGCATCTAGAGAAGAGAGAAGACAGAAGGATATCCAGAGTGAGGAGAAAATTGTCGAGCATCCAGAGAGAGGAGAAGACAGAAGGGCATCGGGAGAGACGAGAGAACAGAAGGGAATGGGGAGAGAGGAGAAGACAGAAGGTCATCCAGAGACAGGAGAGCACAGAAGGTCATCCAGAGAGACGAGAGAACAGAGAGGCATCCAGAGAGAATAGAGGACAGAAGGGCATCCAGCGAGAGGAGAAGGCAAACAGGAATACAGAGAGAAGAGAGGACAGAAGGGCATCCAGAGAGAAAAGAGGACAGAAGGGCATCCGGGAGAAGAGAGGACAGAAGGGCATCCAGAGAGAGGAGAGAACAAAAGGGTATCCAGAGAGATGAGAGGACAGAACGGATCCAGAGAGAGGAGAGAACAGAAAGCCATCCAGAGAAAGGAGAAGACAGAAGGGCATCATGGAGAGAAGAGGTCAGATGGGACTCCAGAGAGAGGAGAGAACAGAAGGGCATCCAGAGAGAGGAGAAGACAGAATCACATCCACAGAGAGGGGAGAACAGAAAGTCATTCAGAGAACAGAGAAAACAGAAGGGCATCCAGGGAGTGTAGAGAATAGAACAGTATCCAGAGAGCTCAGAAGACAGAAGAACATCCAGAGAGAAGAGAGAACATAAGGGCATCCAGGGGAATAGAGGACAGAAGGGCATGAAGAGAGAACAGAGAACAGAAGGGTATCCAGGGAGTGTAGAGAATAGAACAGTATCCAGAGAGCTCAGAAGACAGAAGAACATCCAGAGAGAAGAGAGAACATAAGGGCATCCAGAGGGAATAGAGGACAGAAGGGCATGAAGAGAGAACAGAGGACAGAAGGGTATCCAGAAAGACAGGAAGACAGAAGGGAAGCAGAAGATAGGAGAAGACAGAAGGGCATCCAGAGAGAGGAGAGGGCAGAAGGACATCCACAGAAAAGAGTAAAGAAGGCCATACAGAGAGAGAGGAGAAGTCAGAAGGGCATCTAGATAGAGGAGAGAACAGAAGAGCATCTACAGAGAGGAGAGAACAGAAGGGCTTCCAGAGAGAGGAAAGAACAGAAGGGAATCCAGAAAGTGTAGAAGAAAGAAGGAGTCTAAATGGAAAAGAGGACAGACCGGCATCCTGAGACAGGAGAGTACAGAAGGGCATCCAGGGAGATAAAGAGAACAGAAGAACATCCAAAGAGATGAGAGGACAAAACCGCATTCAGAGAGAGGAGATAACAGAAGGGAAAATAGAGAAATGGGAAGATAGAAGTCATCCAGAGAGAGGAGAAGACAGAAGGACATCCCGAAAAAAGAGAGAACCAAAGCACATCCAGAGAGATGAGAGAACAGGACAGAATCCAGAAAGAGGAGAGAACAGAAGCCCATCCAGAGAGAGCAGAAAACTGAAGGACATCCAGAGAGTGAAGAGGACTGAAGGGCATCCGGAGAGAGGAGAAGACAGAAGGGCATCCTGAGAGAGGATCGGACAGAATGGCATCCAATGAGAGGGGAGAACCGAAGGGCATCTAGAGAGAAGAGAAGACGAAAGGATCTCCAGAGTGAGGAGAAAATTGACAGGCATCCAGAGATAGGAGAAGACAGAAGGACATCCAAGGAGAGTAGAGCATAGAACGGTATCCATAGATCAGAGAAGACAGAAGAACATCCAGAGAGAGAAGAAAACTTAAGGGCATCCAGAGAGAATAGAGGACAGAAGGGTATGTAGAGAGAGCAGAGAATAGAAGGGTATCCGGAAAAAGGAGAAGACAGAAGGGCATTGGGTATAGGATAAGAAAGAATGGCATCCAGAGAGAGGCGAGGACAGAATGGCCTCCTGAGAGAAAAGATTAAAGAAGGGCATCCAGAGAGAGGAGAGAACAGAAGTGCATCCAGATAGATGAGAGAACAGGAGGGAATCCCGAAAGAGGAGAGAACAGAAGCCCATCCTGAGAGAGCAGAAGAATGAAGGACATCCAGAGAGAGAAGAGGACTGAAGGGCATCCAGAGAGAGGAGAAGACAGAAGGGCATCTGGAGAGAGCAGAACACAGAAGGGCATCTAGAGAAAGGAGTAGACAGAAGGGCATCTAGATAGAGGAGAGAACAGAAGATCATCCAGAGAGAGGAGAGAGCAGAAGGCATCCAGAGAGAGGAGAAGACAGAAGGGCATCCAGAGAGAGGAGAGAACATAAGGGTATCCAGAGAAAGGAGAATACATTGGGGAAGCCAGAGAGACTAGAGAACAGAAGGGCATAGTGAGAGAGGAGAGCACAGAAGGGCATCCAGAGAGACAAGAGAACAGAAAAGCATCCAGAGAGAATAGAGAACAGAAGGTCATCTAGAGAGAGGAGAGAAGAGAAGGGAATCCAGAGAGAGGAGAGAACAGAACGGCATCCACAGAATGGAGAGGACGAAAGGGCATCCAGAGAGAGGAGAGTACAGAAGGGATCCAGAGAGAGGAGAGAACAGAAAGGGAACCAGAGAGAGGAAAATACAGAAGGGCATCTAGAGAGAGGAGAGATCAAAAGGGCATCCAGTCAGGTCTGCGGCTCCGTTTAGTCAGCCATCAGGTCTGCGGCTCCGTTTAGTCTGCAGTCCGGTCGGTGGCTTACATCTCCCCATTTTTTGTTTTATTGCAAACCCTGAGTCATAGACCGGGTACATGATAGTTGCCCTATGAGTGTAGTTGTACAGTGAGGGAAAGCAGAGGTCTGACCCCCTGTGCAAGATGAGATATTGTAATGGGTTTACTTCCCTTAAGCATCTCGATGCCTTTTGAGGGGGAAAGGGAGCCTCCGCCCTGGGGCGCCACCAGGAGAAGAGGTTTTTGGTATCAAACCTTTGTGCAATCAGTCATACTTTCGGGAAATCTATCCATACTCGTGGAACATTTCCTGTCGAGTACCCACTCGCAAACACCTCAAACTGACAGTAGAGAACTCCTAAAGAGAGTTCATATTTCCTGCAGGGTTGCTAGGCAAACATGGGGAGGTTCACCATTCTCGATGGTGGCCAAGGCTTGGTAGACTACGAATTTGTGCCTGGCATGGTCTCTCTTTAGTTTGCATAGAAGCCACATGCAAAAGACACAACTGGCCAACACCATGGCTCCCCAAACCAGGACTCCCGCTCACTCTTTAAGATGAAACAGCTCCAGCAATCCACACAGCAAGTCTGCTGGTGAGACTAGAGTCTAAGCGAGTGGAGTTCACTGTCACAACAGCTATCTGCAACTGCCTCATCAAGCTTTCAAAATCCGCTGACCAATTACCTGTCAAAAAACTAGAGAGCTGATGAGACAGATTAGTAGCTTGAGTATAGTTTTGATATTGAACAGCAGTAATACACAATGCAGCATATTTCCATTCACATCCAATTTGTCCCAACTGCTACAGTGCATCCACCTGCTCTTGGACAAGGTCAATTATTTGACTGAGTCCTCCTTTTAGTTGGAAATTTAAGGATGCTTGTAACTCAAGGGCAGCAGCTGTGTTGGTGGATAAGTCATTAAAGACTGTGGCAGCTTATACTGTGTGACTCATTGCCACAACAGCAATGGGAAACTTCCAATGGAGATTATATAGCTTGTGGAAGTGAGAACAACTCTCTTTACCAGCCCCCCAAAGCATTCCATCAGAGAATCAACTCAGAATGAAAAGCAAGTAGCTATCAACAAGGTGGAGGTGCCACTGCTAACCCTGCAGCCACTGCGCCCTCACCACAGCTCTCAAGTGAGATTGAGCGCCTCATGAGTCAGGGCTATTCCTACCAGGACATTCAGAAAGCTTTGGTCATTGCCCACAACATTGAGATGGCCAAAAACATCCTCCGGGAATTTGTTTCTATTTCTTCTCCTGCCCATGTAGCCACTTAGCATATCTCTCCCTGCCATGGCTTCAGAGGACCCATGAGCCAAGCTCTTACTCAAGGAGCACCTAGGAAAGCAGTGGCTTCTTTTGGGATGTCACAATGAGGTCCTGCCTTTTCTGTGGGGTTTTATTAAATGGTAACCTACCCCAGGAACAGCACTGAAAGCAGTAGAAGTGCTGTCCTGTGGCCCTAGTTAAGGACTTAAGACTTTGCTAACACTTAAGAGTGTGTTAAACAAAGACTGGAAAGAAGATGACATGAATGAATTTGTCAGTGCTGTGTGTTGGTGGGCACTGTCAGACGGGGAGTCCAATGTGCTGATTGCTGCTAACAGCCAGGGTACAATTAAGGTACAGCTGTGCAGAGATGCAAACTTGTGAATGTAACCATTTTCCTCCCCTCCAGAGAACTACAGGCTGCTGCAAGCCTTCCCCATCTCAGATGTTCCCTGATTCCTACACATGAGGCTGTCAGGGTTCCTTTCAGCTGCAGATAGCCCCTGGACTTCTCCCACTGTTTACAGATGTATGATCTCTTGGGGTGCATCCATAGCCAAATCCCCCTTTTGTTTTAAAAACATTCTTTAAGAGTAGTGTTGGAAGCAATCAGTCTATCCCTAGTATGTATATCAGTGCCAGCAGCTAAAGCAGCAGTGTTAATAGTCTTCCAGATGCATGGGATGGCAAGAGTAAGCTAGACATGATGAACGAACACCGCCTCAGATTAGATAAAGATCCTGAAACTCAGAGTAACAATTTTGTTGCAGAAATGGAGAAACTTATTAAGAAACACCAAGCTGCTATGGAAAAAGAGGCTAAGGTGATGGCTAATGAGAAAAAAAATTTTATACCCCATGAGATCTGCCCCCAATCATTACAAATGGTGACAGATCTGTGCAGCTACCTTTCACTCCACAAAGCAACCACACATCAAAATGATTAGCAGGCATAGCTATCCTGCCGAGTAAAATTAAGGCCAGCATAGGTGGCATAAAAACTTGTACCAATATCTGGTGAAAGGTAAAAAATTTCTTTTTTGTTTTATGCTAATAAGTATGATGCTCCGCAGCAGATCGAACAATTACATTAAGTTGTTCTCTCGGGTCACTGTCTTTTGAAATACCCAGGTTTCCCGCAAGTAAATCATGCTTTGGTTCTCTCTATTCCTCTTGCAGCTTGTAGAATCGCAGCTGCTAATCCTGCATTGGACAAAGGGGCTCATATTTCCCTGCATGCCTTCATCCATGCCTGCAATCCTTTAGCCTTCCATGGAGTGATAGCATTCCTACATTCCTTCGTACACTGCTCATAGATAAGCTGTTCTATCAATGGCATGGCTGTATCTGGGTCGCCAAAAATCCTCTCTGCTGCCTCTATCATTCTTGCTACAAAGTCAGAAAATGGCTCTGTGTGCCCCTGGATGACCTTTGTTAGGTTTCCTGATACCTCTCCTTTGTTGGGCAGGGACATCCATGCCTTTATGGCCATGGCATTAATCTGGCTGTAAACTGGTATGGGATAACCTGTCTGATTTGCAGCCCATTGACCCTGACGCATTAACATGCCAAAGGACCATGCATTTTGGCCATCAATTTGGTTGGCCCAAGCCTGGCTTTGAGTGTACTCGATATAGAGGGCCTTCCAATTCAAATACTGACCCATAGTTAAGCAGGCTTTAACTGTGCTCATCCAATTGGATGGGGTCATAGCACGCAAGGTTAATCTTTCTAACAATGCTTGAGTAAAAGATGCATTAATCCCATATGCCTGTACGGACTCAGCCAAGGCCTATAGTTGCTTAAACTCTAAAGGCTCATAAAATTTCTGCCGATTATCATCCTCAAAAACAGGAAAGTCCCTTGCTGCCTCCTTCTACATCTGAGGACAAAAAGAAGATCCCTTTTCCAATGGTGGGTGCTGTGGAACTTCCACATGAGGCGGCGTTCCTGCAGGTGATGCAATAGGTGCCACCCAGGGTGGCAGCTTAAGCCCACTCCCATCTGTTCTCCCCTCTTCCTGTTTCTTTCTTGAAAGAGTCATTGATTTCATTTTGTCTAGGAACTCTTTCAGCTCCTCCTCCATTTTGTCTAACTTATCCTCTTCCTGTTTATCCTTGGCTTTACTGATGTTTCCCCATCAAGATCATATCTTTTTTGTATATACTTAGTGGCTCCCCTTTCGAGCTCTGCTTCTTCCTCAGAAGCTAACCCCGACTCATCTGAAGTCTCTAATTCTTTCAAAGAGGGGTAAATCCCTGTGGATCCCTCTTCCCTTTTCTCCTTTTTATCCTTTTCAGGCCGTTTAGGCCTATCTTTGGCTCTGCTAGCTTTTCCCTTTTCTTTATCTTTGTACCCCTTATCCTCTTTTTTCTCTTTAAAGGACCTTTCCTCTTCTGACATGCTCTCCTGATGCTCTTGAAGCAATTTCTATCCTGCTTTCACACCCTCAACACATCTTTTATCCTCCAAGTAGGTGCATATTATGCGCCAAAGAGGCCTCACCCCAGGTTTCACTGACCCTTCCTCAGCCTACATATCAAGTTCTTGACCCAATTTCTCCCATGAGCCAATGGTTAGAGACCATGTGAACGCGAACCATGGGGCTACTCGATCTATTTCACGTAGAAAGCCCTCTAGGACTTTTCTTTTTATATCAAGGTGTCGTTGCTCAAGGAGCTCTTGCAGCACGCTCAACAATTGGCTGGATTGAGTATTCCCCATGTTACTCAGCTACGTGAGGTTTACACACGGGTGGACAGGCGGAGTTGTCTAGCCCTGTCTGTCTTAATCAAACATTGGGCTTATATTGTCCAGTTCCCTCAGGAACTTTCCCTTGGGCAAATTGCCGCTAGACTGCGGACTTCTGAACTGCCTCTTTTCCGAGGTCTTCTGAGGTCTCTCTTTACCAAGGTCTTCTGAGGTGCCTCTTTACTGAGGTCTTCTGAGGTGCCTCTTTACCGAGGTCTTCTGAATCCGGATTTTTGAATCCTCTCTTTCTGAGGACCTTTTCTTATTTTCCCATTTGACCTAGGAACTTACTGGTACCGCCCATTCTCAGGGTGAAGAGTTCTGAATCAGCGAGAATTTCTCCTTGGGTCCCCCATGCTCAGTTTCTTCTTCTTTCTTAGGTCCTCTGTCCCGGGTTTCTTCTTTTTTTCTTTCTTCGTTTCTTCTTTCTTTGTTTCTTCTTTCTTTGTTTCTTCTTTCTTCTTTTCTTCTTTCTCTTTTTCTTTTTTCTTCGTTCCTGGGATTTGGCAATACTTTGTCACACCCCGCTTGTCCAGCAAGGAAGACGCAACAAACCGGATCCTTCTCAACAGCCTTTATTGTGGAAGTGCTCTTTTAGATTTCTTGGGAAAGACTTCTAATGCCCAGAATGGGCTGTTTATATACCCTCAGCCCTGGGTGGGGCAAAGCGCATGGACGTGCTCCCTTTAGTCCGCAGTCAGGTCAGCAGCTTACATGGAGAGAAGTTCATGTAGAGAGGAGAGAACAAAAGGGCATCCAGAGAGAGGAGAGGAGAGAAGGGCATCCAGAGAGAGAAGAAGACAGAAGGGAATGCAGAGAGAGGAGAGGACAGAAGGGCATCAAGAGAGAGGATTATACAGAAGGGCATCCAGAGGAAGGAGAGAACAGAAGGGCATCCAGAGGGAGGAGAATACAGAAGAGCACCCAAAGATAGGAGAGGACAGAAGGGCATCCAGAGAGAAAAGAGAATAGAAAGGCATCCACAGAGAGGAAAAAACAGAAGGGCTTCCAGAGAGAGGAGAGCACAGAAGCGCATCTGGAAAGAGGAGAAGAGATAAGGCATCCAGATGGAGAAGAGAACAGATGGGCATCATGACAGAGGAGAGGACAGAAGGGCATCCAGAAGAGAAGAAGAGAAGAGAACAGAAGGGCATCCAGAAGAGAAGAAGAGAAGAGAACAGAAGGGCATCCACAGAGAGGACAGAAGGGCATGTAGAGAGAGCAGAGAATAGAAGGGCATCCAGAAAGAGTAGAAGACACAAGGGCATCGTGAGATAGGAGAAGACAGAAGGGCATCCAGAGAGAGGAGAGGACAGAAGGGCATCCAGATGGAGAAGAGTGAAGAGGTCATCCAAAAAGTGGAGTGAACAGAAGGGATCCAGAGAGAGGAGAGAACAGAAAGCCATCCAGAGAGAGGAGAAGACAGAAGGGCATCTAGATAGAGTAGAGAACAGAAGGGAATACAGAGAGAGGAGAGATCAGAAGGGCATCCATTGAGAGGAGAGTTCAGAAGGGCATCCAGAAAGAGGAGAAGTCAGAAACGCATCCACAGAGAGGAGAGAACTGAAGGGTATCCAGAGAGCTGAGAAGACAGAAGGGCATCCAAAGAGAGGAGAGAACATAAGGGCATCTGGAGAGATGAGAGGAGAGAAGGGCATGTAGAGAGAGGAGAGAACGAAAGGGCATCCAGAGAGGAGAGATAACAGAAGAGCATCCAGAGAGATGAGAGAACAGGAGGGAATAAAGAAAGAGGAGAGAACAAAAGCCCATCCAGAGAGAGCATAAGACTGAAGGACATCCAGAGAAAGAAGAGGACAGAGGGGCATCCAGAGAGCAGAGAGGACAGAATGGCATCCAGAGAGACTAGAGAATAGAAGCCCATCTACAGAGAGGAGAAGACAGAAATGTATCCAGAGTGAGGAGAAAATTTTAGTGCATCCAGAGAGAGGAGAAAACAGAAGGGCATCGGGAGAGACTAGAGAAAAGAGGGGCATAGGAAGAAAGGAGAATACAGAAGGTCATCCAGAGAGAGGAGAGGACAGAAGAGCATTAAAAGAGAAGAGAGCAGAGAAGGGCATCCACAGAGACAAGAGAACAGAAAGGCATCCATAGAGAATAGAGGACAGAAGGGCATCTAGAGAGAGGAGAAAAGAGAAGGGCATCCAGAGATAGAAGAAGACAAAAATGGAATCCAGAGAGAGAAGAGGACAGAAGGGCATCCAGAGTAAAGAGAAGACAGAAGGGCATCCAGAGCGAGGAGAGGACAGAAGGGCATCCAGAGAGAGGAGAGTGAAAAAGGGCACCCAGCGAGAGGAGAGGACAGAAGGGCACCCAGAGAGGAGAGAATGCAGAAGGGAATCCAGAGAGATGAGAGAACAGAAGGGCATCCAGAGCGAAGAGGACACAAGGGCATCCAGAGAGAGGAGAGAACAAAAAGGCATTCAGGGAGAGGATATTACCGAAGGGTATCCACAGAGAGGAGAGGACAAAATGGCATCGAGAGATAGGAGAGTATAGAACGGCAACCAGAGAAAGGAGAAGACAGAAGAGCATCAAGAGAGAGGAGAGGACAGAAGACATCATCGGGACAGACATCCCGAGAGAAAAGATAACAGCAGTGCATCCAGAGAGAGGAGAGAACAGGAGAGAATCCAGAAAAAGGAGAGAACAGAAGCCTATCCAGAGAGAGGAGAGAACAGAGTGGCATCCAGAGATAGGAGAGGACAGAAAGGCTTCCAGTGAGAGGAGAGAGCAGAAGGGCATCCAGAGAGAGGAGAAGACAGTATCGCATCTGTAGGGAGGAGAGAACAGAAGGGCACCCAGAAAGAGGAGAGAGCAGATGGGCATCCAGAGAGAGGAGAAACCAGAAGGGCATCCAGAGAGAGGAGAGAACAGAAAAACATCCAGAGAAAGGAGCAGACAGAAGGGAAGACAGAGAGAGGAAAGTACAGAAGGGCATAGGGAGAGAAGAGAAGACAGAAGGGCATCAAGAGAGAGGGGGGGACAGAAGGGCATATATAGAGATGAGAGCACAAACAAGCATCCAGAGAGATGAGTGAACAGAGAGGCATCCAGACAGAATAGAGGACAGAAGGCCTCTAGAGAGAGGAGAGAAGAGAACGGCACCCAGCCAGAGGAGAATTCAAAAAGGGAATCCTGATGGAGGAGAGAACAGAAGGTCATCCAGAGAGAATTGAAGACAGAAGGGCATCCAGAGAGAGGTGAAAACAGAAGGGCATCCAGAGAGAGGAAAAGACAGAAAGGCATCCAGAGAACATAGAGGATAGAAGAGCCACCGGATAGAGGAGAGATCAGAAGAGCATCCAGAAATAGGAGAGAACAGAAGGGCATCCAGAGAGAATAGAGGACTGAAGGGAATCTAGAGCAAGGAGAGAAGAGAAGGGCATCCAGAGAGAGGAGAGAACAGAAGGGCATCCAGAGGGAAGAGAATACAGAAGGGCACCCAGAGATAGGAGAGGACAGAAGGGCATCCACAGAGAAAAGAGAACAGAAAGCATCCAGAGAAAAGAGAAAACAGAAGGGCTTCTAGAGAGGATAGCACAGAAGAGCATCAGGAAAGAGGAGAAGAGAGAAGGCATCCAGATTGAGAAGAGGACAGATGGGCATCATGAGAGACGAGAGGACAGAAGTGCATCCAGAAGTGAAGAGAACAGAAGGGCATCCACAGAGAGTAGAGGACAGAAGGGCATCCAGATACAGGAGAGTGAAGAAGGGCATCCAGAGAGAGGAGAGTACAGAAGGGATCCAGAGAGAGGAGAGAACAGAAAGCCATCCAGAGAGAGGAGAAGTCAGAAGGGCATCTGGAGAGAGGAGAGAACAGAAGGGCATACATAGAGAGAAGAGATCAGAAGGGCATCCATTGAGAAGAGAGTTCAGAAGGGCATCCAGAAAGAGGAGAAGTCACAAACGCATCCACAGAGAGGAGAGTACTGAAGCGCATCCAGAGAGCGGAGAAGACAGAAGGGCATCCAAAGAGAGGAGAGAACATAAGGACATCCGTAGCGATTAGAGGACAGAAGGGCATGTAGAGAGAGGAAATATCAAAACGGCATCCTGAGAAGAGAGATAGCAGAAGTGCATCCAGAGAGATGAGAGAACAGGAGAGAATCCAGAAAGAGGAGAGAACAAAAGCCCATCCAGAGAGAGCATAAGACTGAAGGACATCCAGAGAGAGAAGAGGACAGAAGGGCATCCAGAGAGAGGAAAGGACAGAATGGCATGGAGTGAGACAAGAGAATAGAAGGCAGTCTAAAGAGAGGAGAAGATAGAAGGGTATCCAGAGTGAAGAGAAAATTGTCGGGCATCCAGAGAGAGGAGAAAACAGAAGGGCATCGGGAGAGACGAGAGAAAAGAAGGGCATAGAAAGAAAGGAGAAGACAGAAGGTCTTCCAGAGAGAGGAGAGGACAGAAGGGCATCCAAAGAGAAGAGAGCACAGAAGGGCATCCACAGATACAAGAGAACAGAAAGGCATTTAGAGAGAATAGAGGACTGAAGGTCACCTAGAGAGAGAAGAAAAGAGAAGGGCATCCAGAGAGAGGAGAAGACAAAAAGGGAATCCAGAGAGAGAAGAGAACAGAAGAGCATCCAGAGAAAGGAGAAGACATAAGGGCATCCAGAGCGAGGAGAGGACAGAAGGGCATCCAGAGAGAGAAGAATGAAGAAGGGCATCCAGCGAGACTAGAGGAAAGAAGGGCACCCAGAGGGGAGAGAATGCAGAAGGGAATCCAGAGAGAGGAGAGAACAGAAGGGCATCCAGAGAGAGGAGAAAACAAAAGGGCATCCAGAGAGAGGAGAGAATAGAATGGCAACCAGAGAAAAAAGAAGACAGAAGGGCATCAAGAGAGAGGAGAGGACAGAAGAACATCCCGAGATAAAAGATAACAGCAGTGCATCCAGAGAGATGAGACAACAGGAGACAATCCAGAAAAAGGAGAGAACAGAAGCCTATCCAGAGAGAGCAGAAGACTGAAGGACATCTAGAGAGAGAAGAGGACAGAAAGTCATCCAGAGAGAGGAGAGGACAGAAGGGCATCCAGAGAGAGTTGAGGACAGAATGGCATTCAGTTAGATGAGAGAACAGAAAAGAATCTAGAGAGAGCAGAATTTAGAAGGGTATCCAGAGTGAGGAGAAAATAGTTGGGCATCCAGAGAGAGGAGAAAACAGAAGGGCATTGGGAGAGAAGAGAGAAAAAGAAGGGCATACGGAGAAAGGAGAAGACAAAAGAGCATCCAGAGAGAGGAGATAATATAAAGGCATCCAGAGAGAATAGAGGATAGAAGGGTATCTAGAGAGAGGAGAGAAGAGAAGGCTATCCAGAGTGAGGTGAAGACAAAAAGGGAATGCAGAGAGCGAAGAGAAAAGAACGACATCCAGAGATAGGAGAGGACAGAAGGGCTTCCAGTGAGAGGAGAGTGAAGAAGGGCTTCCAGAGAGAGGAGAGGACCGAAGGGTATCCAGAGATAGGTGAGGACATAAGGGCATCCAGAGAGAGGAGAGTGAAAATGGGCATCCAGAGAGAGAAGAGGACAGAAGGGCATCCAGAGAGAGGTGAGGACACAAGGGAATCCAGAGAGAGTAGAGTGGAGAAAAGCATTCAGAGAGAGGAGAAAACAGAAGGTCGTACAGAGAGAGAAGAGATCCAAAGGGCATCTGTAACTAGGAGAAGAGAGGAGGCCTCCAGAAAGAGAAGAGGACCAACAGGCATCTTGTGAGAGGAGAGAACAGTAGGGCATTCAGGGAGAGAGGAGAACAGAAGGGCATCCAGAGAGAGGAGAGGACAGAAGAGTATTTAGAGAGAGCAGAGAAGAGAAGGGCATCCGGAAAGAGGAGAAGACAGAACGGCTTCAGGAGATAAGAGAAGACAGAAGGGCATCCAGAGAGAGGACAGGACAGAAGGACATCCACTGAGATGAGAAAACAGAAGGGCATCTACAGAGAGGAGAAGACAGAAGGGTATCCAGAGTAAGGAGAAAATTTTAGGGCATCCAGAGAGAGGAGAAAACAGAGGGGCATCAGGAGAGAAGAGAAAAAATAAGGGCATAAGGAGAAAGGAGAAGACAGAAGGGCATCCAGGGAGAGGAGAGGACAGAGGGGCATCCAAAGAGAGGAGAACACAGAAGGGCATCCAGAAAGAGGACAAGACAGAAAGGCATCAGTAGAGAGGAGAGAACAGAAGGGTATCGGGAGAAAGGAGAAGAAAGAAGGGCATCCAGAGAGAGCATAGGACAGAGGATCATCTAGAGAGAGGAGACCACAGAAAAGTATCCAGAGAGATGAGTGAACAGAGAGGCATCCAGACAGAATAGAGGTCAGAAGGGCATCTAGAGATAGGAGAGAAGAGAATGGCATCCAGCGAGAGGAGAAGACAAATAGGGAACCCAGATAGAGGAGAGAACATAAGGGCATCCAGAGTGAAGAGAATACAGAAGGGCATAAAGAGAGAGGTGAAGACAGAACAGCATCCAGATGGAGGAGAGCAAAGAAGGGATTCTAGAGAGAGGAAAGAAGGTATCCAGAGAGAGGAGAGAACAGGAGAGAATCCAGAAAGAGGAGAGAACAGAAGCCCATCCAGAGAGAGCAGAAGACTGAAGGACATCCAGAGAGAGAAGAGGACAGAAGGGCATCCAAAGAGAAGAGAGGACAGAAGAGTATCTATAGAGAGCAGAGAACAGAAGGGCATCCAGAAAGAGAAGAAGACAGAAGGGCATCAGGAGATAGGAGAAGACAGAAGGACATCCAGAGAGATGAGAAGACAGAAGAGCATCCAGACAGAGGAGAGCAAAGAAAGGCATCCAGAGAAAGGAAAGAAGGAATCCAGAGAGAGGAGAGAACAGGAGAGAATCCACAATGAGGAGAGAACAGAAGCCCATCCAGAAAGAGCAGAAGACTAAAGGACATCCAGAGAGAGAAGAGGACAGAAAGGCATCCAAAGAGAGAGAGAGAGGACAGAAGGACATCCAGTGACAAGAGATAACTGAAGGGCATCCAGAGAGAGGAGAGGACAGAAGGGTATCCAGAGAGTGGTGAGGACACAACGAATCCAGAGTTAGTAGAGTGGAGAAGGGCATTCAGAGAGAGGAGAAAACAGAAGGTCGTACAGAGAGAGGAGAGAATAGAAAGGCATCCATAAGTACGAGAAGTGAGGAGGCATCCAGATGGAGAAGAGGACCGACAGGCATCCTGAGAGAGAAGAGGACAGCAGGGCATTCAGGGAGAGAAGAGAACAGAAGGGCATCCAGAGAGAGGAGAGCACAGAAGGGTATCTAGAGAGAGAAGAGAACAGAAGGGCATCCAGAAAGAGGAGAAGACAGAAGGGCATTAGGAGTTAAGAGAAGAAGAATGGCATCCAGAAAGAGGAGGAGACAGAATTTCCTCCAGAGAGAATACAGAGCAGAAGGGCATCCAAGAGAGGAGAGGAAAGAAGGGCATCCATATAAAATACTACAGAAGGCCATAAAGAGAGAGGAGAAAACAGAAGGGCATCTAGATAGAGGAGAGAAAAAAAGGGCATCCAGAAAGAGGAGAGAACAGAAGGGCATCCAGAGAAAGAGAAGACAGAATGATTCCAGAGAGAGGAGATGATAAAACGACATACAGAGAGAGGAGAACAGAAGGGAATCCAGAGAGAGAGGAGAGAGCAGAAGGGCATCCAGAGAGAGAAGAGAGAAGAAGGGCATCCAGAGAGAGGAGAAGACAGAAGGGAAGCTGGTGAGACTAGAGAACATAAGGGCATAGGGAGAGAGGAGAAGACAGAAGGGCATCCGGAGAGAGGAGAGAACAGAAAAGCATCCAGATAATGAAGAAGACAGAAGGGAAGCCAGAGAGAAGTGAGAACAGAGGGGCATGGGGAGAGAAGAGAAGACAGAAGGGCATCCAGAGAGAGGAGAGGACAGAAGGGCATCTAGATAGAGGAGAGCACAGAAAAGCATCCAGAGAGATGAGTGAACAGAGAGGCATCCAGACAGAATAGAGGACAGAAGGACATCTAGAGAGAGGAGAGAAGAGAACGGCATCCAGCTAGAGGAGAAGACAAAAAGGGAATCCAGATAGAGGAGATAAAAGAAGGTCATCCAGAGGGAATTAAATACAGAAGGGCATCCAGAGAGAGGAGAAGGGAGAAGGGCATCCCTAGAGAGGAGATAACAAAGGAAATCCAGAGAGAGGAGAAGACAGAAGGGCATCCAGAGATAGGGGAGAACAGAAAGCCATCCAGAGAGAGGAGAAGACAGAAGGGCATACATGGAGATGAGAGTTCAGAAGGGCATCCCTCGAGAGGAGAGAACAAAGGTCATCCAGAGAGAGGAGTATACAGAAGGGCATCCAAAGAGAGGAGAGGACAGAATGGCATCCAAAGAGAGGCGAGCACTGAAGGGCATCCAAAGAGACAAGAGAACAGAAAGGCTTCCAGAGAGAATAGAGGACAGAAGGGCATCTAGAGAGAGGAGAGAAGAGAAGGGCATCCAGAGAGAGGAGAAGACAAATAGAAAATCCAGAGAGAGGAGACAACAGAAGGGCATCCAGAATGAGGTGAGGACACAAGGGAATCCGGAGATAGTAGAGTGAAGGAAGGCATTCATAGAGAGGAGAAAACAGAAGGTCATACAGAGAGAAGAGAGAGCAGAAGGACATCCAGAGAGGAGAAGACAGAAGTGCAGCCAGAAAGAGGAGAGAACAGAAGTGCATCCAGAGAGAGGAGAAGACAGAAAAGAAGCTGGTAAGATGAGAGAACAGAAGGGCATAGGGAGAGAGGAGAAGACAGAAGGGCATCCAGAGAGAGGAGAAGACAGAAAGGCATCCAGAGAGAGGAGAGAACAGAAGGGCATCCAAACAGAAGAGAGGGTAAAAGGGCATCCGGTGAGAGGAGAAGACATAAGGGCATCCAGAGATAGGAGAGAACAGAAGCACATCTAGAAATAGGAGAGATTAGAAGGGCATCCAGACTGAGGAGAAGACATAAGGGCATCTGGTGAGAGGAGAGAACAGAAATTCATCTAGTAAGAGGAGAAAACAGAAGGGCGTCAAGAGAGAGGAGAAGACAAAAGGGAATCCAGAGAGAGGATAGAACAGAAGGGCATCCAGAGATAGGAGAGAGCACAAGGGCATCCAGAGAGAGGAGAAGACAGTATGGCATCAGGAGAAAGGAGAGAACAGAAGGGCATCCAGAGAGAGGAGAGAACTGATGGGCATCCAGAGATAGGAGAAGACAGAAGGGCATCTGGAGAGAGGAGACAACAGAAAAGCATCCAGAAATAGGAGAAGGCAGAAGGGAAGACAGAGAGACGAGAGAACATAAGGGCATAAGGAGAGAAGAGAATTCAGAAGGGCATCCAGAGAGAGCAGAGGACAGAGGAGCATCTAGAGAGAGGAGACCACAGAAAAGTATCCAGAGAGATGAATGAACAGAGAGGCATCCATACAGAATAGAGGACAGAAGGGCATCTAGAGAGAGGAGAGAAGAGAATGGCATCCAGCGAGAGACAAGTGAACAGAAAGGCAACCAGAGAGAGGAGAGGACAGAAGGGCATCTAGAGAGAGGAGAGAAGAGAAGGGCATCCAGAGAGAGAAGAAGACTAAAAGGAAATCCAGAGAGAGGAGAGAACAGAAGGGCAAACAGAGAGAGGAGAGGACAGAAGGGCATCCAGAAAGAAGAGAGGACAGAAGGGCCTCCAAAGAGAGGAGACGACAGAAGGACATCCATAGAGAGGAGACGACAGAAGGACATCCAGAGAGAGGACTGTGAACAAGGGCATCTAGAGAGAGGAGAGGACAGAAGGGCATCCAGAAAGAAGTGAGGACACAAGGGAATCCAGAGAGAGTAGAGTGGAGAATGGCATTCAGAGGGAGGAGAGAACAGAAGTTCGTACAGCGAGAGGAGAGAACAGAAGGGCATACATAAATAGGAAGAGAGGAGGAATCAAAATGGAGAAGAGGACCGATGGGCATCCTGAAAGAAGAGAGGACAGTAGGGCATTCAGGGAGAGAAGAGAACAGAAGGGCAGCCAGAGAGAGGAGAGGACAGAATGGTATCTAGAGAGAGCAGAGAACAGAAGGACATCCAGAAAGAGGAGAAGAAAGAAGGTCATCAGGAGATAGGAGAAGACAGAAAGGCATCAAGAGAGAGGAGGAGACAGAGTTTACTCCAGAGAGAAGACAGAGCAGAAGGGCATCCAGAGAGAGGAGAGGAAAGAATGGCATCCACATAAAACAGTACAGAAGGCCATACACAGAGAGTAGAAAACAGAAGGGCATCTAGATAGAGGAATGAACAGAAGGCCATCCAGAGTTAGAGAAAAGAGAGCAAATCCAGAGAGAGGAGGTGATAAAACGGCATCCAGAGGGTGGAGAAGACAGAAGGGAATCCAGAGAGAGGAGAGAACATAAGGGCATCCAGTGACAGGAGAGAGCAGAAGGGCATCCAGAGAGAGAACAAGACAGAAGGGAAGCTGGTGAGATGAGAGAACAGAAGGGCATAGGGAGAGAGGAGAAGACAGAAGAACATCCAGACAGAGGAGAGCGAAGAAGGTCATCCAGAGAGAGGATAGAAGTGATCCAGAGAGAGCAGCAAACAGGAGAGAATCCAGAAAGAGGAGAGAACAGAAGCCCATCCATAGAGAGCAGAAGACTGAAGGACATCCAGAGAGAGAAGAGGACAGAAGGGCATCCAAAGAGAGGAGAGGACAGAAGGACATCCACTGAGATGAGAGATCAGAAGGACATCTAAAGAGAGGAGAAGACAGAAGGGTATTCAGAGTGAGGAGAAAATTTTCAGGCATCCAGAGAGAGGAGAAAACAGAAGGGCATTGGGAGATAAGAGAGAAAATAAGGGCATAGGAAGAAAGGAGAAGACAGAAGGGCATCCAGAGAGAGGAGAGTACAGAGGGGCATCCAAAGAGAGGAGAGCACAGAAGGGCATCCAGAGAGACAAGAGAACAGAAAGGCATCCAGAGAGAATAGAGGACAGAAGGGCATCTAGAGAGAGGAGAGAAGAGAAGGGCATTCAGAGAGAGGAGAAGACAAAAAGGGAATCCAGAGAAAAGAGAGAACAGAAAGGCATCCAGAGAGAGGAGAGGACAGAAGGGCATCCAGAGAGAGGAGAATACAGAAGGTCATCCAGAGAGACAAGAGAACAGAAGGGCATCCAGAGAGAGGAGAGGACAGAAGGGCATCCAGAGAGAGGAGAATGCAGAAGGTCATCCAGAGAGACAAGAGAACAGAAAGGCATCCAGAGAGAATAAAGAATACAAGGGCATCTAGAGAGAGTAGAGAACAGAAGTGCATCCAGAGAGTGGAGAGGACAGAAGGGCATATAAAGAGAGGAGAGCACAGAAGGGCATCCAGAGAGACAAGAGAACCGAAAGGCATCCAGAGAGAATAGAGGACAGATGGGAATCTAGAGAGAGAAGAGAAGAGAAGGGCATTCAGAGAGAAGAGAAAACAGAATGTCATACAGAGAGAGGAGAAAACAGAAGGGCTTCCATAAATAGGAGAAGAGAGGAGGCATCCAGATGGAGAAGAGGACTGATGGGCATCCTGAGAGAGGAGAGGATACTAGGGCATTCAGGGAGAGAAGAGAACAGAAGGGTATCCAGAGAGAGGAGAGGACAGAATGGTATCTAGAGAGAGGAGAGAACAGAAGGTCATCCAGAAAGAGAAGAAGACAGAAGGGCATCAGGTGATCAGAGAAGACAGAAGGGCACACAGAGAGAAGAGAAGACAGAATTTACTCCAGAGAGAAGACAGAGTAGAAGGGCATCCAGAGAGAGGAGAGGAAAGAAGGGCATCCACATATAATAGTACAGAAGGTCATACTGATTGAGGAGAAAACAGAAGGGCATCTAGATAGAGGAGAGAAAAAAAGGGCATCCAGAAAGAGGAGAGAACAGAAGGGCATCCAGAGAAAGAGAAGACAGAGCGAATCAAGAGAGAGGAGATGATAAAATGTCATCCAGAGGGAGGAGAAGACAGAAGGGAATCCAGAGAGAGGAGAGAACAGAAGGGCATCCAGAGAGAGGAGAATACAGAAGGGCATCCAGAAAGAGGAGAGAACAGAAGTGCATCCAGAGAGAGGAGAAGACAGAAAGGAAGCTGGTGAGATGAGAGAACAAAAGGGCATAGAGAGAGAGGAAAAGACAGAAGGACATCCAGAGACAGGAGAGGACAGAAGGGCATCCAGAGAGAGGAGAAAACAGAAGGGCATCCGGAGAGAGGAGAGAACCGAAGGGCATCAAGAAAGAGGAGAAGACAGAAGGGAACCCAGACAGAGAAGAGAATAGAAAGGCATCCAGAGAGAGGAGAGGGCAGAAGGGCATCCAGAGAGAGGAGAAGACAGAAGGGCATCCAGAGAGAGGAGAGAACAGAAAAGCATCCAGGGAAAGGAGAAGACAGAAGGGAAGCTGGAGAGATGAGTGAACAGAAGGGCCTAGGGAGAGACGAGAAGACGGAAGGGCATCCAGAGAGAGGAGAGGACAGAAGGGCATCTAGAGAGAGGAGAGCACTAAGGGCATCCTGAGAGATGAGTGAATAGAGGGGCATCCAGACAGAATAGAGGACAGAAGGCATCTAGAGAGAGGATAGAAGAGAACGGCAACCAGCGAGAGGAGAAGACGAAAAGGGAATCCAGATAGAGGAGAGAACAGAAGGGCATACAGAGGGAAGAGAATACAGAAGGGCATCCAGAGAGATGAAAAGGAAGAAGGGCATCCCGAGATAGGAGAGAACAAAGGACATCCAGAGAGAGGAGAATACACAAGGGCATCTGGAGAGAGAAGAGAACAGAAGGGCATTCAGAGAGAGGAGAGAGCCAAAGGGCATCGGAGAGAGGATAAGACAGATGGGCATCCAAAAAAAGGAGAGAACAGAAGGGCATCAATGGAGATGAGAGTTCAGAAGGGCAACCTCAGAGAGGAGAGAACAAAGGTCATCCAGAGATAGGAGATTACAGAAGGGCATCCAGAGTGAGGAGAGGACAGAAGGGCATCCAAAGAGAGGAGAGCACAGAAGGGCATCCAGAGAGAGGAGATCACATAACGGCATCCTGAGAAGGAGAGAATAGAAGGGCATCCAGAAAGAGGAGAAAACCAAAGGGCATCAAGAGAGAGGAGAAGACAGAAGGGAATCCAGAGAGAGGAGAGAACAGAAGAGCATCCAGAGAGAAGAGAGAGCAGAAGGGCATTCAGAGAGAGGAGAAGTCAATATGTCATCCGGAGAATGGAGAGAAAAGAAGGGCATCCAGAGAGAGGAGAGAGCAGAAGGGCATCAAGAGAGACAAGAGAACAGAAAGGCATCCAGAGAGAATAGAGGACAGAAGGGCATCTAGTGAGAGGAGAGAAGAGAAGGACATCCAGAGAGAGGAGAAGATAAAAAGGGAATCCAGAGAGAGGAGAGAACAGAAGGGCATCCAGAGAGAGGAGAAGACAGAAGGGCAACCAGAGAGAGGAGAATTCAGAAGGGCATCCAGAGAAAGGAGAGGACAGAAGGGCATCCAGAGTGAGGAGAGGAAAGAAGGGCATCCAAAGAGAAGAGAGCACAGAAGAGCATCCAGAGAGAAGAGATCACATAACGGCATCCTGAGAGACGAGAGAACAGAAGGGCATCCAGAAAGAGAAGAAAACCGAAGGGCATCAAGAGAGAGCAGAAGACAGAAGGGAATCCAGAGGGAGAAGAGAACAGAAGAGGATCCAGAGAGAGGAGAGAGAAGAAGGGCATCCAGAGAGAGGAGAAGTCAGTATGTCATCTGGAGAGAGGAGAGAAAAGAAGGGCATCCAGAGAGAAGAGAGAGCAGAAGGGCATCCAGAGAGACAAGTGAACAGAAAGGCATCCAGAGAGAATAGAGGACAGAAGGGCATCTAGTCAGAGGAGAGAAGAGAATGGCATCCAGAGAGAGGAGAGGATAGAAGGGCATCCAGAGAGAGGAGAATTCAGAAAGGCATCCAGAGAAAAGAGAGGACAGAAGGGCATCCAGAGAGAGGTGAGGACACAAGGGAATCCAGAGAGAGTAGAGTGAAGAATGGCATTCAGAGGGAGGAGCAAACAGAAGGTCGTACAGAGAGAGGAGAGAACAGAAGGGCATCCGTAAACAGGAGAAGAGAGGAGGCATCCAGATGGAGAAGAGGACCGACGGGCATCCTGAGAGAGGAGAGTACAGAAGGACATTCAGGGAGAGAAGAGAACAGAAGGGCATCCAGAGAGAGGAGAGGACAGAATGGTATCAAGAGAGATCAGAGAACAGAAGGGCATCCAGAAAGAGGAGAAGACAGAAGGGCATCAGGAGATAGGAGAAGACAGAAGGGCGTCCAGAGAGAGGATGAGACATAATTTCCTCCAGAGAGAAGACAGAGCAGAAGGGCATCCAGAAAGAGTAGAGGAAAGAAGGGCATCCACATAAAATAATACAGAATGCCATACAGAGAGAGGAGAAGACAGAAGGACATCTAGATAGAGGAGAGAACAGAAGGGCATCCAGAAAGAGGAGAGAAAAGAAGGGCATCCAGAGAAGGAGAATGCAGAGCGAATCCAGAGAGAGGAGATGATAAAACGGCATCCAGAGAGAGGAGAAGACAGAAGGGAATTCAGAAAGTGATGAGAACAGAAGGTCATCCAGAGATAGGAGAGTGCAGAAGGGTATCCAGAGAGAGTAGAATACAGAAGGGCATCCAGAAAGAGGAGAGAACAGAAGTGCATCCAGAGAGAAGAGAAGAAAGAAAAGAAGCTGGTGAGACGAGAGAACAGAAGGGCATAGGTAGAGAGGATAAGACAGAGTGGCATCCAGAGAGAGGAGAGCACAGAAGGGCATCCAGAGAGAGGAGAGTGAAGAAGGGCATCCAGAGAGAGGAGAGGAGAGGAGAGGAGAGGAGAGGAGAGGAGAGGAGAGGAGAGGAGAGGAGAGGAGAGGAGAGCATTCTGAGATAGGTGAGGACACAAGGGAATCCAAAGGGAGTAGAGTGAAGAAGGGCATTCAGATATAGAAGCAAACAGAAGGTCGTTCAGAGAGAGGAGAGAACAGAAGGGCATCCGTAAATAGGAGAAGAGAGGAGGCATCCAGATGGAGAAGAGGACCGACGGGCATCCTGAGAGAGGATAGGACAGTAGTGCCTTCAGGGAGAGAAGAGAACAAAAGGGCATCCAGAGAGAGGAGAGGACAGAAGGGTATCTTGAGAGAACAGAGAACAGAAGGGCATCAAGAGAGAGAAGAAGATAGAAGGGCATCAGAATATAGGAGAAGAAAGAAGGGCATCCAAAGAGAGGAGAAGACAGAATTTCCTCCACAAAGAAGACAGAACAGAAGGGCATCCATAGAGAGGAGAGGAAAGAAGGGCATCCACATAAAATAGTACTGAAGTCCATACAGAGAGAGGAGAAGACAGAAGGGCATCTAGATAGAGGAGAGAACAGAAGGGTATCCAGAAAAAGGAGAGAACAGAATGGCATCCAGAGAAGGAAAAGACAGAGCGAATCCAGAGAGAGGAGATGATAAAAAGGCATCCAGAGAGGAGAGTGAAGAAGGGCATCCAGAAAGATGAGAAGACCGAAGGGCATCCTGAGAGAGGAGAAAACATAAGTGCATCCAGAGAGAGGAGAAGACAGAAAAGAAGCTGGTGAGATGAGAGAACAGAAGGGCATAGGGAGAGAGGAGAAGACAGAAGGGAATCCAGAGAGAGGAGAGGACAGAAGGGCATCCAGAGGGAGGAGAAGACGGAAGGGTATCCAGGGAGAGGAGAGGGTAGAAGGGCATCTGGTGAGAGGAGAAGACAAAAGGGCATCTGGAGAGAGAAGAGAACAGAAGCACATAAAGAAAGAGGGGAGAGCAGAAAGGCATCCAGAGAAAGGGGAAGACAGAAGGGCATCTGGAGAGAGAAGAGAACAGAAGGGCATCAAGAGAGAGGAGAAGACAGAAGGGAATCCAGAGAGAGGAGAGAAAAGAAGGGCATCCAGAGAGAGGAGAAGACAGAAGGGAAGCTGGTGAGTCAAGAGAATAGAAGGGCATAGTGAGAGAGGAGAAGACAGAAGTTCAACCAGAGAGAGGAGAGGACAGAAGGGCATCCAGAGGTAGGAGAAGACAGAAGGACATCCAGAGAGAGGACTAGGAAGAAGGGCATCCCGAGAGAGGTGAAAACAAAGGGCATCCAGAGAAAAGAGAAGACAGAAGGGCATCCAGAGAGAGGAGAGGACAGAAGGGAATCAAGAGAGAGGAGAAGACAGAAGGGAATCCAGAGAGATGATAGAACAGAAGGGCATCCAGAGAGACGAGAGAGCAGAAGGGCATCCAGAGAGAGGAGAAGACAGTATGGCATCTTGAGAGAGGAGAGAACAGAAGGGCATCCAGAGAGAGGAGAGAGAAGATGGGCATCCAGAGAGAGGAGAAGTCAGTATTGCATCTGGAGAAAGGGGAGAACACAAGGTCATCCAGAGAGAGGAGAGAGCAGAAGGGTATCCAGAGAAAGGAGAAGACAGAAGGGAAGCTGGTGAGACTAAAGAACACAAGGGCACAGGGAGAGAGGAGAAGACAGAAGGGTCCCAAAGAGAGGAGAGAACAAAGGGCATCCAAAGAAAGGAGAAGACAGAAGGGCATACAGAGAAAAGAGGACAGAAGTGCATCCAGAGGGAGGAGAAGACAGAAGGGCATCTGGAGAGAGGAGAGAACAGAAGGGCATCCAGTGAGAGGAGAGTGTAGAAGGACATCCGGTGAGAGGAGAAAACAGAATGGTATCCAGAAAGACGAGAGAACAGTAGGGCATCCAGAGCGAGGAGAAGACAGAAGGGCATCCGGAGAGAGGAAAGAACAGAAGGGCATCAAGAGAGAGGAGAAGACAGAAGGGCATCCAGAGAGAGGAGAGAGCAGAATGGCATACAAAGAGAGGAGAGAGCAGATTGGCATCCAAAGAGAGGAGAGAACAGATGGGCATCCGGAGAGAGAAGAAGACAGAAGGGCATCCATAGAAAGGAGAAGAAAGAAGGGCATCCGGAGAGAGCAGAGAAAAGAAAAGCATCCAGAGAAAGGAGAAGACAGAAGAGAAGCCGGAGAGACGAGATCACAGAAGGACATAGGGAGAGAGGAGAAGACAGAAGGGCATTTATAGAGAGGAGAGGACTGAAGGGCATCCAGAGGGAGGAGAGCACAGAAGCGCATCCAGAAAGATGAGTGAACAGAGTGGCATCCAGACAGAACAGAGGACAGAGGGGCATCTAGAGAGAGGAGAGGAGAGAACACCATCTAATGAGAGGAGAAGACACAAAGAGAATCCAGAGAGAGGAGATAATAGAAGGGCATCCAGAGGGAGGAGAATACAGAAGGGTATCCAGAGAGAGGAGAAGGAAGGAGGGCATCCCGAGAGAGGAGAGAACACAAGGGCATCCATAGAGAGGAGAAGACAGAATGGCATCCGGAGAGAGGAGAGAACAGAAAAGTATCCAGAGAAAGGAGAAGACAGAACAGAAGCCAGAGAGACGAGATCACAGAAGGGCATAGGGAGAGAGGAGAAGACAGAAGGGCATCCAGAGAGAAGTGAGGACACAAGGGAATCCAGAGAGAAAAGAGTGAAGAAGGGCATTCAGAGAGAGGAGAAAACAGAAGGTAGTACAGAGAGAGGAGAAAACAGAAGGGCATCCGTAAATAGGAGAAGAGAGGAGGCATCCAGGTGGAGAAGAGGACCTATGGGCATCCTGAAAGAGGACAGGACAGAAGTGCATTCAGGGAGAGAAGAGAACAGAAGGGCATCCAGAGAGGAGAGGACAGAAGGGTATCTAGAGAGAGCAGAGAACAGAAGGGCATCCAGAAACAGGAGAAGATAGAAGGGCATAAGGGGATAGCAGAAGACAGAAAGACATTAAGAGAGAGGAGGAAACAGAATTTACTCCAGAGAGAAGACAGAGCAGAAAGGCATCCATAAAGAGGAGAGGAAAGAAGGGCAACCACATAGAATAGTACAGAAGTCCATACAGAGAGAGGAGAAGACAGAAAGGCATCTAGATAGAGGAGAGAACAGAAGGGAATCTAGAATGAGGAGAGAACCGAAGTTCTTCTAGAGGAGAAGAAGACAGAGCGAATCCAGAGAGATGAGAGGATAAAATGGCATCTAGAGAGAGTAGAAGACAGAAGGGAATCCAGAGACAGGAGACAACAAAAGAGCATCCACAGAGAGGAGAGAGCAGAAGGGTATCCAGAGAGAGAAGAAGACAGAAAAGAAGCTGGTGAGACAAGAGAACAGAGAGTTATAGGGAGAGAGGAGAAGACAGAAGGGAATCTAGAGAAAGGAGAGGACACAAGGGCATCCAGAGGGAGGAGAAGACAGAAGGGTATCCAGAAAGAGTAGAGGGTAGAAGGGCATCTGGTGAGAGGAGAAGACAGAAGGGCATCCGGAGAGAGGAGAGAACAGAAGCACAGAAAGAAAGAGGACAGAGCAGAAGGGCATCCTGAGAGAGGAGCAGACAGAAGGGCATCCAGAGAGAGGAGAGGGAAGAAGGGCATCCCGAGAGAGGAGGGAACAAAGGGCCTCCGGAGAATGGAGAAGATAGAAGGGCATCCAGAGACACCAAAGGGTAGAAGGGCATCCAATGAGAGGAGAAGACAAAGTGGCATCCAGATAGAGGAGAGAACGGAAGGGCATCTAGAGAGAGGAGAAGACATAAGGGAATCTAGAGAGAGGAGAGTGTACAAAGGCATCTGGTGAGAAGAGAAGACAGAAGGGCATCAAGGAAGAAGAGAGAACAGAAGGGCTTCCAGAGAGAGGAGAACACATAAGGGCATCCGGAGAGAGGAGAGAACAGAAGGTCATCCAGAAAGAGGAGAGAATAGAAGGGCATCAAGAGAGAGGAGAAGACAGAAGGGAATCCAGAGAGAGGAGAGAACAGAAGGGCATCCAGAGAGAGGAGAGAGGAGAGAGAAGAAGGGCTTCCAGAGAGAGGAGAAGACAGAAGGGAAGTTGATGAGGTGAGAGAACAGAAGTGCATAGAGGGAGGAGAAGACAGAAGGACATCCAGAGAGAAGAGAGAACAGAAGCACATCCAGTAAGAGGAGAGAATAGAAGGGCATCAAGAGAGAGGAGAAGACATAAGGGAATCCAGAGAGAGGAGAGAATAGAAGGGCATCCAGAGAGAGGAAAGAGAAGAAGGGCATCCAGAGAGAGAGGAGAAGTCAGTATGGCATCTGTAGAAAAGAGAGAACAGAAGGTCATCCAGAGAGAGGAGAAGACAGAAGTGAAGCTGGTGAGACAAGAGAACAGAAGGGCATAGGGAGAGAGGAGGGGACAGAAGGACATCAAGAGAGAGGAGAGGACAGAAGCACATCCAGTAAGAGGAGAGAGAAGAAGGGCATCCAGAAAGAGGAGCGAACAGAAGGGCATCAAGAGAGAGGAGAAGACAGAAGGGAATCCAGAGAGAGGAGAGAACAGAAGGACATACAGAGAGAGGAGAGAGCAGAAGGGCACCCAGAGAGAGGAGAAGTCAGTATGGCATCTGGAGAAAGGGGAGAACAGAAGGTAATCCAGAGAAAGGAGAGAGCAGAAGGGCATCCAGAGAGAGGAGAAGACAGAAGGGAAGCTGGTGAGACTATAGAACAGAAGGGCATAGGGAGAGAGGAGAAGACAGAAGGGCATCCATAAAGAGAAGAAAGCAGAAGTGCATCAAGAGAGATGAGAATACAGAAGGGAATCCAGAGAGAGAGGAGAGGAGATAACAGAAGGGCATCCAGAGAGAGGAGAGTGCAGATGGGCATCCAGAGAGAGGAGAAGTCAGTATGGCATATGGAGAGAGTAGAGAACAGAAGGCCATCCAGAGAGAGGAGAGAGCTGAAGGGCATCCAGAGAGAGGAGAAGACAGAAGGGAAGCTGGTGAAATGAGAGAACAGAAGGGCATAGGGTGAGAGGAGAAGACAGAAGGGAATCTAGAGAGAGGAGATTACAGAAGGGCATCCAGAGAGAGGAGAGCACAGAAGGGCATCCAGAAATATGAGTGAACAGAGAGGCATCCAGACAGAATAGAGTGCAGAAGGGCATCTAGAGAGAGGAGAGAAGAGAACGGCATCCAAAGAGAGGAGAAGACAAAAAGGGAATCGAGAGAGGGGAGAGAACAAGAGGGCATCCAGAAGGAGGAGAATACAGAAGGGTATCCAGAGAGAGGAGAAGGAAGTAGGGCATCACGAGCCAGGAGAGAACAAAGGACATCCAGAGAGAGAAGAAGACAGAAAATCATCCAGAGAGAGGGGAGAACAGAAAGACATTCAGGGAGAGGAGAAGACAGAAGTTCATCCATGGAGACGAGAGTTCAGAAGGGCATCCCAAGAGAGGGGAGAACAAAGGGCATCCAGAGAAAGGATAATACAGAAGGGCATTCCAGAGATAGGAGAGAACAGAAGGGAATTCAGAGAGAGGAGAGAGCAGAAGGGCATCCAGACGAAAAAGAAGACAGATGGGAAGCTGGTGAGACCAGAGAACAGAAGGGCATAGGGAGAGAAGAGAAGACAATAGGGCATCCAGAGAGACGGGAGATAGAAGGGCATCCAGAGAGTGGCGAAGACAGAAGGACATCCAGAGAGAGGAGAGGGAAGAAGGGCATCCCGAGAGAGGAGAGAACAAAGGGCATGTAGAGAAAGAAGACAGAAGGGCATACAGAGAGAGGAGAGGACAGAAGGGGATCCGGAGAGAGGAGAAACCATAAGTGCATCCAGAGAGAGGAGAAGAGAGAAGGGAAGCTTGTGAGACAAGAGCACAGAAGGGCATAGAGAGAGAGGAGAAGACAGAAGGGCTTCCAGAGAGAGGAAGGGACAGAAGGGTATCCAGAGAGATTAGAGGACAGAAGAGAATCTAGAGAGAGAAGAGAACAGAAGGGCAAACAGAGTTATGAGAGGACAGAAGGACATCCAGAGAGAGGTGAGAACAGAAGCGCATCCAGAGAGAGGAGAAGACAGAAGGGCATCCACAGAGAGGAGAGATAAGAAGGGCATACCGAGAGTGGAGAGACATGAAGGGCATCCAGAAAGAGGAGAGAACAGAAGTGCATCCAGAGAGAGGATAGGACGGAAAGGCATCCGGAGAGTAGAACAGAAGGGCATCTCGCGAGAGGAGAAGACAGAAGGGCATCCAGAGAGAGGAGAGGACAGAAGGGCATCCAGAGAGAGGAGAGAACAGAAGTGAATCCAAAGAGAGAAGACAGAAGAGCATTCAGAGAGAGGAGATAACATTAGGGAATCCAGAGAGAGGAGAAGAAAGAAGTGAATCCAAAGAGAAGAGAGAACAGAAGGAAATCCAAAGAAAGGAGAACACAGAAGCGCATCCAGAGAGAGGAGAGAACAGAAGGACGTCTCAAAAGAAGAGAGAACAGAAGGGCATCCAGAGAGATGAGAGTACAGGAGAGAATTCAGAAAGAGGAGAGAACAGAAGCCCATCTAGAGAGAGCAGAAGACTGAAGGATATCCAGAGAGAGATGAGGACCGAAGGACATCTAGAGAGAGGAGAAGACAGAAGGGCATTCAGAGAGAAAAGAGGACAGAATGGCATCCAGTTAGTGGAGAGAAAAGATGGGCATCTAGAGAGAGGAGAAGACAGAAGGATATTCAGAATGAGGAGAAAATTGTCGGGCATCCAGATGGAGGAGAATATTGAAGGGCATCGAGAGAATCGAGAGAGCAGAAGGGCATAGGGAGAGTGAAGACAGAAGGGCATCCAGAGAGGAGATGAGAGAATGGCATCCAGAGAGAGGAGAGAACAGAAGGGAATCCAAAGAGAGGAGAGTACAGAAGGGATCCAGAGAGAGGAGAGAAAAGAAGGGCATCCAGAGAGAGGAGAGTACAGAAGGGATCCAGAGAAGAGAGTACGAAAGAGATCCAGAGAGATCAGAGAACAGAAAGCCATCCAGAGAGGGGAGTGGACAGAAGGGCATCCAGAGTGAGAAGAGGAGAGAAGAGCATCCAGAGAGAGAAGGGAACAGAAGGGCATCCAGAGGGATGAGAGGACAGAAGAGAATCTAGAGAAAGGAGAGAACAGAAGGGGATCCAGATAGATGAGAGACAGAAGGGCATCCAGAGAGAGGAAAGCACAGAATGGCATCCAGAGAGAGGAAAGAACTGAAGGAAATCCAGAGGGAGGAGACAACAGAAGGTCATCCAGAGTGATGAAAATACAGAAGGGCATCCAGAGAGAGTAGAGGAGAGAGGGGCATCCAAAGTGAAGAGAACAGAAGGGCATCCAGAGAGAAGAGAAGACAGAAGGGCATCCAGAGTGTTGAGAGGACAGAAAGGCATGTAGAGAGAGGAGAAGACAGAAGGGCATCCATAGATAGGTGAAAACAAAAGGGCATCCAGAGAGAGGAGAAGACAGAAGGGCCTCTAGAGAGATGACTGGACAGAAGAGCATCTGGTGAGTGGAGAGATCAGAAGGGCATCCAGAAAGAGGGGAAGACAGAAGGGCATCTGAATAGAGAAGGAGACAGAAAGGCTTCCAGAGAGGAGAGAACAGACGGTCATCCTTATAGACGACAAGACAGAATGGCATCCAGAGAGAAGAGAGAACAGAAGGGCTTCCAGAGAGAGGAGAGAACAGAAGGACATGTAGAGAGAGAAAAAGACAGAAGGGCATCCATGATAGGTGAAAAAAGAATGGCATCCAGAGAGAGTAGAAGACAAATGGGCATCCAGTTAGAGGAGAGAACCGAAGGGCATCAAGAAAGAGGAGCAAACAAAAGGTCACTTAGAGGGAGGAGAAGACAGAAGGGCATACAGGGAGAGGAGAGGACAGAAGGGCATACAGAGAGAGGAGAGAACTGAAGGGCATCCAGAGAGAAGAGGAGACAGAAGGGCATCCAGAGATGGAAGAGGAAAGAAGGGAATCCAGGGAGAGAAAAGGACAGAAGTACATACAGAGAAAGGAGAGGACAGAAGGCCATTCAGTGAGAGGAGAGAACAGAAGGGCATCCAGAGAAAGGAGAAGACCAAAGCGCATCCAGAGAGAGGAGAGGACAGAAGGGCCTACATAGAGAGGAGAGAACAGAAGGGCTTCCAGAGAGTGAAGAAAACAGAAGGGCATCAAGAGCGAGGAGAGGACAGATGTGCATCTGGATAGATGATAGAACAGAAGGGCATCCAGAGAGAGGAGAGAACAGAAGAGCATCCAGAGAGCGGAGAAGACAGAAGGGCATTCAGAGATAGAAGAGTACAGAAGGTCATCCAGAGAGCAGAGAAGACAGAAGGGCATCCAGAGATAGGAGAAGATAGAAGGGCATCCAGAGCGATGAGAGTAGAGGAGATCTTCCATAAAGAGAAGAAAACAGAAATGCAACCAGAAAGATTAGAGGACAGAAGGGAATCCAGAGAGTGAAGAGGACAGAAGGGCATGCAGAGAGAGGAGAGGACAGAAGGGCATCCACAGATTGGGAAGAGTAGAAGAGCATCGAGAGAGAGGAGACAACATAAGGGAACCCAAAGAGAGGAGAGAATAGAAGATCATCCAGAAAGAGGAGAGAACAAAAGGGCATCCAGAGAGATGAGAGAACAGAAGATAATTTAGAGAAAAAAGAGAACAGAAGGGCAACCAGAGACATGAGAGGACAGAATAAAATCCAGAGAGAGGAGAGGACAGAAGGGCATCCAGAGTGAGGAGAAGACAGAAGGGCATCCAGAGAGCGAAGAGGATAGAAGGGCATCCAGAGGAATGAGACAACAGAAGGACATCCATAGAGCGGAGATGACAGACTTGCATCCAGAGAGAGGTGAGACCAGAAGGGCAACCAGAGAGAGGAGAATACAGAAGGGCATCCACAGAGAGGAGAGAATAGGAGAGCATCAGACGAGAGGAGAAAACAGAAGGGCATCAAAGGAGAGGAGAGGACAGAAGGGCTTCCAGAGAGATTAGAGGACAGAAGAGAATCTAGAAAGAGAAGAGACAGAAGGGAAATCAGAGATATGAGAGGACAGAAGGAAATCCAGAGAGACGAGAGGACAAAAGGGCATCCAGAGAGAGGAGAAGACAGAAGGGCATCCAGAGAATAGAGAAGACAGAAGGGCATCCAGAGATAAGAAAGGACAGAAGGGCATCCAGCGAGAGGAGAGCACAGAAGGGTATCCAAAGAGATGAGAGAACAGAAGGGCATAAATAGAGAATAGAGGACAGAAGGGCATCTAGAGAGAGAAGAGAAGAGAAGGGAATCGAGAGAGAGGAGAGAAAAGAAGGGCATCCAGAGAGAGAAGTGGACAGAATGTCATCTGGAGAGGGGAGAGGACAGATGGGCATCCAGGGAGAGAAGTGTACAGAAGGGCATCTGTAAAGAGGAGAAGATGTAATGGCATCCAGAGATAGGGCAGACAGAAGGGCATCCACAGAAAAGAAAACAGAAGGCCATCCAGGGTGAGGAGAAGAAAGAAGGGCATCTGGATAGAGGAGAGAACAGAAGTGAATCCAGAGAGAGGGGAAGACAGGCATTCAGAGTGAGGAGAAGACAAAAGGGAATCCAGAGGGAGGAGAGAACAGAAAGGCATCCAGAGTGATGAGAGTACAGGAGAGCATCCATAGAGAGAAGAGAACAGAAAGGCAACCAGAGAGATTAGAGGACAGAAGGGATCCCGAGAGAGGAGAGGACAGAAGGGCATCCAGAGAGAGGAGAGACCAGATGTGCATCAAGAGAGAGGAGAGACCAGAAGTGAATCCAGAGAGAGGTGAGCACAGAAGGGCATCCAGAGAAAAGAGAACAGAAGGGCATCCAAAGACAGGAGAATCCCGAAGGGCATTCAGAGAGAGGAGTAGACAGAGGGTCATCCAGAGAGAGCAGAGAACAGAAAGGCAACCAGAGATATTAGAGGACAGAAGGGATCCAAAGAGAGGAGAGGACAGAAGGGTACCTAGAGAGATCAGAGAATACAAGGGCATCCAGAAAGAGGAGAAGACAGAAGGGCATCGGTTGACAGGAGAGAACAGAATGGCACCCAGATAAAACAGAGGACAGAATGGCATCTACAGAGAGGGTAGAACAGAAGAGCATTGAGAGGGAGGAGAGAACAAATGAGCATCCAAATAAAGGAGAGGACAGAAGGGCATCCAGAGAGAAGAGAGAACAGAAAGGTATCCGGAGAAAGGAGGGAACTGAAAGGCATCCAGAGAGACAAGAGGACAAAAGGGCATCCAGAGAGAGAAGAGAGAAGGGCATCCAGAGATAGGAAAGGACAGAAGGGCATCCAGAGAGAGGAGAGCACAGAAGGGTATCCAAAGAGATGCGAGAACAGAAGGGCATCTAGAGAGGAGAGAAGAGAAGGGCATCTAGAGAGAGAGGCGAAGACTAAAAGGGAATTCAGAGATAGGAGAAAAAAGAAGGGCATCCAGAGAGAGAAGTGGACAGAATGGCATCCGGAGAGGGGAGAGGACAGATGGGTATCCTAGGAGAGAAGTGAACAGAACGGCATCCAGAAAGAGGAGGAAGCCGAAGGTCATCTGGAGAGAGGAGAGAACACAAGGGCATCCAGAAAAAAGAGAGAACAGAAAGCATCGAGAGTGAGGAGTGTACAGAAGGGCATTCAGAGAGAGGAGAGAGCAGAAGGGCATCGAGAGAGAGGAGAAGACAGAAAGGCATCCAGAGAAACGAGAGAACAAAAGTGAATCCAGAGAGATGGGAAGACAGAAGGGCATTCATATAGAGAAGAAAGCAGAAGGGCATTCAGACAGAGGAGAGAGCAGAAGGGCATTCAGAGAGAGGAGAATACAGAAGGGAATCCAAAGAAAGGACAGAACAGAAGGGCATTCATAGAGAGGAGAATAAAGAAGGGCATCCGGAGAGAAGAGAGAACAGATGGGCATCCAGAGAGTTGAGAAGACAGAATGTCATCAAGAAAAACAGGACAGAATGTCATACTGATAGAGGAGAGAACAGAAGGGCATCCCAAGAGAGGAGAAAACAGAAGGGCATCCATAAAGAAGAGAGAACAGAAGTGAATCCAGAGAGAGGGGAAGACAGAAGGGCATTCAGAGAGAGGAGAATGCAGAGGGCATCCAGAGAGAGGTGAAGACAGAAGCCCATACCGGGAAAGGAGAGGAGAGATGAGCATCCAGAGAGATGAGAGAGCAGAAGGGCATCCAGAAAGAGGAGAGGACAGAAGGGCATGCAGAGAGAGTAGAGAACAGAAGGGCATTCAGACAGAGGAGAGGACAGAAGGGCATTCAGAGAGAGGAGAAGACAGCAGGGAATCCAAAGAAAGGAGAGAACAGAAGGGCATTAATAGAGAGGAGAATAAAGAAAGGCATCCAGAGAGAAGAGAGAACCGATGGGCATCCAGAGAGTGGAGAAGACAGAAGGGCATCAAGAAAAAGAGGACAGAATGTCATACTGATAAAGGAGAGAAGAGAAGTGCTTCCCAAGAGAGTAGAAGAAGAAGGGCATCCACAGGGAGGAGAGGACAGAAGGGCATCCGGAGAGGGGAAGGAACAGAAGGGTATATAAAGAGAAGATAACAGTAGAAAATCCAGAAAGAGCAGAAGACAGAAGGGCATACTAGCCATGAGAGAATAGAAGGGCATCCACCGGGAGGAGAATGCAGAAGGGCATCCGGGGAGAGGAGAGGACAGAAGGGCATCCCGAGAGAGTTGAGAACAGAAGGGCATCCAGAGAGAAGAGAGAACAGAAGAGAATCCAGAAATAGAAGAGAAGAGAAGAGAAGAGAAGAGAAGGGAAGGGAAGGGAAGGGAAGGGAAGGGAAGGGAAGGGAAGGGAAGGGAAGGGAAGGGAAGAGAAGAGAAGAGAAGAGAAGAGAAGAGAAGAGAAGAGAAGAGAAGAGAAGAGAAGGGCATCCAGAGAGAGCAGAAGACTAAAGGACATTTAGGGAAAGAAGAGGATAGAAGGACATATAGAGAGAGGAGAAGACAGAAGACTATCTACGATGAGGAGAGAATTGAAGGGCATCCAGAAAGAAGAGAAAACAGAAGGGCTTCCAGATGGACGAGAGAACAGAAGAGCATCCGGAGAGAGGGGAAGAGAGAAGGCATCTAGATGGAGAAGAGGACAGATGGGCATCCAGAGAGAGGAGAGGACAGAAGGGTATCCCAGGAGAAAAGGGAACACAAGGGCATCCAGAGAGAGGAGAGGACAGAAGGGCATCTAAAGAAAGCAGAGAAACGAAGGGCATCCAGAAAGAGGAGAAGATGTAAGGGCATCCAGAGATAGGGCAGACAGAAGGGCATCCACAGAAAAGAAAACAGAAGGCCATCCAGGGCGAGGAGAAGAAAGAAGGGCATCTGGATAGAGGAGTGAACAGAAGTGAATCCAAAAAGAGGGGAAGACAGGATGGCATTCAGAGTGAGGAGAAGACAAAAGGGAATCCAGAGAGAGGAGAGAACAGAAGGGCATCCAGAGTGATGAGAGTACAGGAGAGCATCCATAGAGAGAAGAGAACAGAAAGTCAAACAGAGAGATTAGAGGACAGAAGGGATCCAGAGAGAAGAGAGGACAGAAGGGCATCCAGGGAGAGGAGAAGACAGAAGGGCATCCAGAGATAAGAGAGGACAGAAGGTTATCCAGAGAGAGGAGAGCAAAGAAGGGTTTCCAAAGAGATGAGAGAACAGAAGGGCATAAATAGAGAATAGAGGATAGAAGGGCATATAGAGAGAGGAGAGAAGAGAAGAGCATCTAGAGATAGAAGAGAAGACAAAAATGGAATCCAGAGATAGGAGAGAAAAGAAGGGCATCGAGAGAGAGAAGTGGACAGAATGGCATCCAGAGAGGGGAGAGGACAGATGGGCATCCAGGGAAAGAAGTGAACAGAAGGGAATCCAGAAAGAGGAGAAGGCAGAAGGGCATCCGGAGAGAGGAGAGAACACAAGGGCATCCAGAGTGAGGAGTATACAAAAGGGCATTCAGAGAGAGAAGAGAGCAGAAGGGCATCCAGAGAGAGAAGACAGAAGGGCATCCAGAGAGAGGAGAGAACAGAAGCGCATCCAGAAATAAGAGAGAACAGAAGAGAATCCGGAGAATGAGAAGACAGAAATGTATCCAAGGAGAGGAGAGAACAGAATGTCATGTGAAGAGAGGAAAAGTCAGAAGGGCATCCAGAGAGAGGAGAGAGCAGAAGGGCAGCAAGAGAGAGGAGAAGACAGAAGGGAATCCAAAGAGAAGAGAGAGCAGAAGGGCATCTAGAGAGAGGAGAAGACAGAAGGGCATCCAGAGAGAGCAGAGAATAGAAATGCATCCAGAGAAGAGAGAGCAGAAGGGCATCCAGAGAGAGGAGAAGACATAAGGGCATTTAGAGAGAGGAGAAAACAGAAGGGCATACAGAAGAGGAGAGAACAGAAGGGCATCCAGATAGAGGAGAAGACAGAAGGGAATCCATAGAGAGGAGAGTACTTAAGGGATCCAGAGAGAGAAGAGAATAGAAAGCCATCCAGAGAGAGAAGAGGACTGAATGGCATCCAGAGAGAGGAGAGGACAGAAGGGCATCCAGGGAGAGGAGAGAACAGAAGGGCATCCATGGAGAGGAGAGGTCAGAAGGACATCCAGAGAGAGAAGAGGACAGAAAGGCACCCAGAAAGAGGAGAGAGCAGAAAAGCATACAGAGATAGGACAGTACAGAAGGGCATCCAGAGGGAGGAGAGAACAGAACGCTATTCAGAGAGATGAGAAGACAGAAGGGCATCCGGAGAGAGGAGAGAACAGAAGGTCATCAAGAGAGAGGAGAAGACAAAACCGGAATCCAGAGAGAGGAAAGAAAAGAAGGGCATCCAGAGAGAGAAGAAGAGAGAAGGGCATTCAGAGAGAGGAGAGAACAGAAGGGCATCCAGAGGGAGGAGAGAACAGAAAGCTATCCAGAGAAAGGTGAAGACAGAATGGCATCCAGAGAGAGGAGTGAACAGAAGGGCATCCAGAAGTGGAGAGAACAGAAGGACATCCAGAGAGAGGAGAAGACAGAAGGGAATCAAGAGAGAGGAGAGAACAGAAGGGCATCCAGATAGAGGACAGAATAGAAATGCATCCAGAGAGGAGAGAGCAGAAGGGCATCAAGAGATAGGAGAAGACAGAAGGGTATTTGGAGAGAGGAGAGAACAGAAGGCCATCCATACAGAGGAGAAGACAAAAGGGCATCCAGACAGAAGAGTGAAGAGAAGGGCATCCAGAAGAGGAGAGAACAGAAGGGCATGCAGTGAGAGGAGAAGACAGAAGGGCATTTGGAAAAAGGAGAAAACAGAGGGGCATCCAGAAGAGGAGAGAACAGAAGGGCATCTAGATAGAGGAGAAGACAGAAAGGAATCCAGAGAGAGGAGAGTACAGAAGGAATCTAGAGAGAGGAGAGAACAGAAAGCCATCCAGTGAGAGGAGAGGACTGAAGGGCATCCAGAGAGAGGAGAGGACAGAAGGGCATCCTGAGAGAGGCGAGAACAGAAGGGCATCCATGGAGAGGAGAGGTCATAAGGGCATCCAGAGGGAGGAGAGAACAGAACCTGATCCAGAGATCGGAGAAGACAGAAGGGCATTCGGAGAGAGGAGAGAACAGAAGGGCATCCAGAGAGATAAGAGAACAGAAAAGCATCGATAGAGAGAATATAATAGGCGGGCATTCAGAGAGATGAGAGGACAGAAAGGAATATAGAGAGAGGAGAAAATAGAAGGGCATGTAGAGAGAGGAGAAGACAGAAGGGCATCCATAGAGAGGTGAGCACATAAGGGCATCCAGAGAGAAGAGAACAGAAGGGCATCCAGAGAGACGAGAAGACAGAAGGGCATCCAGAGGGAGGAGAGTACAGAAAGGCATCCAAAAAGAGAAGAGAGCAGAATGGCATACAGAGAGAGGAGAAGATAGAAGGGCATTCAGAGCAAGGAGAGAATAGAAATGCATCCAGCAAGGAGAGAGCAGAAGGGCATCCAGAGAGAGGAGAAGACAGAAGGGAATTCAGAGAGAGGAGAAAGCAGAAGTGCATCCAGAAAGAGGAGAGAACAGAAGGGCATCCCGAGGGAGGAGAGAACAGAAGGACATCCAGAAGAGGAGAGAACAGAAGGGCATCAAGAAAGAGGAGGAGACAAAAAGAGAATCCAATAAGAGGAAAGAACAGAAGGGCATACAGAGAAAGGAGAAGACAGAAGGGCATTCAGAGAGAGGAGAGGACAGAAGGGCATCCAGAAAGAGGAGAGAGCAGAAAGGCATACAGAGATAGCAGAGGAGAGAAGGACATCCAGAGGGAGGAGAGTACAGAAAGCTATCCAGAGAGAGGAGAAGACCAAAGGGCATCCATAGAGAGTAGTGACCAGAAAGGCATCCAGAAGAGGAGAGAACAGAAGGGCATCAAGAGAGAGGAAAAGACAGAAGGGAATGCAGAGAAATGAGAGAACAGAAGGGCATCCAGAGAGAGGAGAGAGGAGAAGGGCATCCAGAGAGAGGAGAAGACAGAAGGGCATCTGGAGAGAGGAGAAAACAGAAGTGCATCCAGAAAGAGGAGAGAACAGAAGGGCATCCAGAGAGAGGAGAAGACAGAAGGGCTTCCAGTGAGAGGAAAAAACACAAGAACATCCAGAGAGATGAGAGAACAGAAGATCTTCCATATAGAGGAGAGAACAGAAGGGCATGCAGAGAGAATAGCAAACGAAAGATCATCCAGAAGAGGAGAGAACAGAAGGGCATCCAGAGAGAGGAGAGAACAGAAGAACATCCAGAGAGAGGAGAAACAGAAGGGCTTCCAGCGAGAGGAGAGCACAGAAGCACATCTGGAAAGAGGAGAAGAGTGAAGGCATCTAGATGGAGAAGAGGACAGAGGGGCATCCTGAGAGAAGAGAGGACAGAAGGGCATCCAGGGGACAAGGGAACAGAAGGGCATTGGTAGATAGGAGAAGACAGAAGGGCATCCAGAGAGAAGAGGACAGAATGGCCTCCAGAGAGAAGAGAAGGCAGAGGGCATCCAGAGAGAGGAGAGGAATGTAGAGCATCCACAGAAAAAAGTACAGAAGGCCATTCAGAGAGAGGAGAAAACAGAAGGGCATCAAGAGAGAGGAGAAGACAGAAGGGCATTAGAAGAGAGGAGAGAAGAGAAGGGCATTGGGGGAGAGGAGAAGACAGAATGGCATCCGGAGAGAGGAGATGACAGAAGGGCATCCAGAGAGAGGAGAAATTAAAAAGCCAATACAGAGAGATCGGAGAACAGAAGGGCATTCAGAGAAAGGAGAAGACAGAAGAGAATTCAGAAAGAGGAGAGGACAGAAGGGCATCCAGAGAGAGGAGAAGACAAAAGAGAACCCAGAGAGAGGAGAGAAAACAAGGGCATCCAGAGAGAAAAAGGTACACAAGGGCATTGAGAGAGAGGAGAAAACAGAAGGGCATTCAGAGAGAGGAGAGAATAGAAGTGCATCCAGAGAGAGTAGAGAACAGAAGGGTATCCATAGAGAGGAGAGGACAAAAGGGCATCCAGAGAGAGGAGAGAACAGAAGGGCATCCAGAGAGAGGAGAATACAGAAGGGAATCCATAGAGAGGAGAGAACACAAGGGCATCCAGAGAGAGGAGAAGCCAGTAGGGTATCCAGAAAGAGGAGAGAACAGAACGGAATTCAGAGAAAGGAGAGAGGAGAGAGGAGAGAGCAGAAGAAAATCCAAAGAGAGGAGATGACAAAAGGGCATTCGGCATGAGGAGAAAACAGAAGGGCATCCAGAGAGAGGAGAGAGCAGAAGGGCATCCAGAGAAAGAAGAAAACAGAAGGGCATCTGGAGAGAGGAGAGAACAGAAGGGCATCCAGAGAGAGGAGAAGACAGAAGTGCATCCGGAGGGATTAGAGAACACAAGGACATTCAGAAAAAGGAGAGAATAGAAGGGCATCCTGAAGGAGGAGAAGACAGAAAAGTATGCAGAGAGAGGAGAGAACAAAAGGGCATTCGGATAGAGGAGAAGACAGAAGGGCATCCAGAGAGGAGAGGACAGAAGGGCATCCAGGGAGAGTAGAGAAGAGAAGGGTATCCATAGAGAGGAGAGGACAAAAGGGCATCCAGAGAGAGGAAAGAACAGAATGGCATCCAGAGAAAGAAGAAGACAAAAATGCATCCAGAGAGAGGAGAGGACATAAGAACATCCCGAGAGAATATAAAACAGAAGCACAACCAGAGAGATGAGAGAACATTAGAGAATCCAGAAAGAGTAGAGAACAAAAGCCCATCCAGAGAGAGCAGACGACTGAAAGACATCCAGAGAGACAAGAGGACTGAAGGACATCCGGAGAAAGAAGAAAACAGAAGGGCATCCAGAGAGAGGAGAGGACAGAATGGCATCCAATGAGAGGAGAGAACAGAATGGCATCTAGTGAGAAGAGAAGACAGAAGGATATCCAGAGTGAGGAGAAAATTGTCGGGCATCCAGAGAGAGGAGAAGACAGAAGGGCATCCAAAAGGAGGAGAGAAAAGAAGGGCATCCAAGGAGAGGAGAAGACAGAAGGGAATTCAGTGAGACGAGAGAACAGAAAAGCATAAAGAGAGAGGAGAAGACATACGGGCATCCAGAGTGAGGAGTGGACAGAAGGGCATCCAGATATAGGAGAAGACAGAAGGGCATCCGGAGAGAGGAGAGGGAAGAAGGGCATCTGGTGAGAGCAGAAAACAAAGGGCATCCAGAGAGAGGAGAAGACAGAAGGGCATCCAGAGAGAGGAGGAGACAGAATTTCCTCCATAGAAAAGACAGAGCAGAAGGGCATTCAGAGAGAGGAGAGAAAAAAAGGGCATTCACATAAAATAGTACAGAAGGCCATACAGAGAGAGGAGAAGACAGAAGAGCATCCAGAGACAGGAATGGGCAGAAAGACATCCCGAGAGAGAACAAAAGGGCATTCAGATAGAGGAGTAGACAGAACTGCATCTAGAGAGAGGAGAGAAAAGAAGGGCATCGAGAGAGAGTAGAGAACAGAAGGGCATAGAGTGAGAGGAGAGAACAGAAGGGAATCCAGAGTGAGAAGAGTACAGAAGGGGAGAATGGAAGAGCATCAGGAGAGAGGAGAGAACAGAAGGGCATTCGGAGAGAGGAGAGAACAGAAATGTGTCCAGAGAGAGGAGAAGACAGAAGGGCATCCAGAGAGAGGAGAGGATATAACATCATGCAGAGAGAGGAGAAGACAGAAGGGAA